>NW_027365189.1:0-132576 GCF_046119375.1 Phyllobates terribilis
CCATGCCACCTCACATATCAGGAGTGTCGTTCTTCTTTTCATAAAGAGGTCCAAGGGCTAGTCTTGCAGAAGTTTTTTCAGCTACACAGGATGCGCAACATCCGTGCAAGTCCTGGTGACTTTCTCCCCTGCACTGCACCGATCAGATAGATCAGTGTGGGGCAGGAGAAAGGAGAACAGTTCTTTCAGTGATCATGAAGGATGCTGTCAGTGTTTTCCTCCATCAGAATAAGCAGCCTCTAGACTGTAAGAAACACACACATTTTAACATCATTTTGATTGTCTAAAATTTACTGCAGCTAAAAATTACATTTGGTTTACAATGCATTTTGCCAGATATGTTGTCACTTGTCAAAGCTAAGAATTTTACATGCTGGGTTTTTTTATGGCACATTTAGCACTGATAAGTTGTCACACTCTTGCTTAATATGTTAACATTCTGTCTGTAAACTGTATATGCATAGCTACCTTTTTGAAGCAATATTGAGATTTACTTAAGAACGTGGGGCCCAATAAATACCATCAATGGTGCCCAGTCCAAGAGATGGTGGATCCTATAGGTAAACACCACCTCATCATGCACTAAAACTTACTAAAAAAAAAAAAAAGATGTGAAGTTCACACATATAGAAAATGGACATTTTGTGAATACATATTACACGTATTGTAAAATAGATAGAGCTCATATGTAGAGTTTGTTTGATAAACTTTCCTACTACTTTGTCTAAATTAGAAGCAAATTGGTTGAACATTACTTCTACCTAAAATGGCAGAAAACGCACCTATCTTGGTGATGGACAGGACAGCTAGAGGGGATATGGAGGAGGCTGTTATTTTTTTTTTAATAGGTGTACTTTCACCAATTTACTGATAATTAATTGAAAGTAGATGATCGGTACAATTGCTGCCAATGCATTTTTTAAAGCTGTATTGTCATGAGTCAAATTTGATCATGTTAGGTTCTTGCATAGGTCCTATAGCATTGATAAGTTTCCACCCTCTTTCCTACATACACACATCTCTCCTGCATACACACAACTCTACTACTATCACACACGCAATTTTCCGAAATACACACACAACTCTCCTCCATACACAAACACAGTTCTAACACATATAGCTTTTCTACAGCTTTGAAGTATGCACTCACACCTCTGTTACATACACGCACTGTTTTGCTACATACTTGTACACAGCTTTCTTACATACACCAACAGCTCTCTTATATACTCATGCAGCTCCACACACACAAACACTATATATATATATATATATATATATATATATATGTACACTCATCCCATCGTATACATTACCACATCTTGAAATTCCTTCCAGGAATGTGACTGATCACATGACCTGAAAGGTTCAATGGCTAATCAACAACTTTGTTTGATTGGGACCCTATCCATGCCACCTCACATATCAGGAGTGTCGTTCTTCTTTTCATAAAGAGGTCCAAGGGCTAGTCTTGCAGAAGTTTTTTCAGCTACACAGGATGCGCAACATCCGTGCAAGTCCTGGTGACTTTCTCCCCTGCACTGCACCGATCAGATAGATCAGTGTGGGGCAGGAGAAAGGAGAACAGTTCTTTCAGTGATCATGAAGGATGCTGTCAGTGTTTTCCTCCATCAGAATAAGCAGCCTCTAGACTGTAAGAAACACACACATTTTAACATCATTTTGATTGTCTAAAATTTACTGCAGCTAAAAATTACATTTGGTTTACAATGCATTTTGCCAGATATGTTGTCACTTGTCAAAGCTAAGAATTTTACATGCTGGGTTTTTTTATGGCACATTTAGCACTGATAAGTTGTCACACTCTTGCTTAATATGTTAACATTCTGTCTGTAAACTGTATATGCATAGCTACCTTTTTGAAGCAATATTGAGATTTACTTAAGAACGTGGGGCCCAATAAATACCATCAATGGTGCCCAGTCCAAGAGATGGTGGATCCTATAGGTAAACACCACCTCATCATGCACTAAAACTTACTAAAAAAAAAAAAAAGATGTGAAGTTCACACATATAGAAAATGGACATTTTGTGAATACATATTACACGTATTGTAAAATAGATAGAGCTCATATGTAGAGTTTGTTTGATAAACTTTCCTACTACTTTGTCTAAATTAGAAGCAAATTGGTTGAACATTACTTCTACCTAAAATGGCAGAAAACGCACCTATCTTGGTGATGGACAGGACAGCTAGAGGGGATATGGAGGAGGCTGTTATTTTTTTTTTTAATAGGTGTACTTTCACCAATTTGCTGATAATTCATTGAAAGTAGATGATCGGTACAATTGCTGCCAATGCATTTTTTAAAGCTGTATTGTCATGAGTCAAATTTGATCATGTTAGGTTCTTGCATAGGTCCTATAGCATTGATAAGTTTCCACCCTCTTTCCTACATACACACATCTCTCCTGCATACACACAACTCTACTACTATCACACACGCAATTTTCCGAAATACACACACAACTCTCCTCCATACACAAACACAGTTCTAACACATATAGCTTTTCTACAGCTTTGAAGTATGCACTCACACCTGTTACATACACGCACTGTTTTGCTACATACTTGTACACAGCTTTCTTACATACACCAACAGCTCTCTTATATACTCATGCAGCTCCACACACACAAACACTTATATATATATATATATATATATATATATATATATATATATATGTACACTCATCCATCGTATACATTACCACATCTTGAAATTCCTTCCAGGAATGTGACTGATCACATGACCTGAAAGGTTCAATGGCTAATCAACAACTTTGTTTGATTGGGACCCTATCCATGCCACCTCACATATCAGGAGTGTCGTTCTTCTTTTCATAAAGAGGTCCAAGGGCTAGTCTTGCAGAAGTTTTTTCAGCTACACAGGATGCGCAACATCCGTGCAAGTCCTGGTGACTTTCTCCCCTGCACTGCACCGATCAGATAGATCAGTGTGGGGCAGGAGAAAGGAGAACAGTTCTTTCAGTGATCATGAAGGATGCTGTCAGTGTTTTCCTCCATCAGAATAAGCAGCCTCTAGACTGTAAGAAACACACACATTTTAACATCATTTTGATTGTCTAAAATTTACTGCAGCTAAAAATTACATTTGGTTTACAATGCATTTTGCCAGATATGTTGTCACTTGTCAAAGCTAAGAATTTTACATGCTGGGTTTTTTTATGGCACATTTAGCACTGATAAGTTGTCACACTCTTGCTTAATATGTTAACATTCTGTCTGTAAACTGTATATGCATAGCTACCTTTTTGAAGCAATATTGAGATTTACTTAAGAATGTGGGGCCCAATAAATACCATCAATGGTGCCCAGTCCAAGAGATGGTGGATCCTATAGGTAAACACCACCTCATCATGCACTAAAACTTACTAAAAAAAAAAAAGATGTGAAGTTCACACATATAGAAAATGGACATTTTGTGAATACATATTACACGTATTGTAAAATAGATAGAGCTCATATGTAGAGTTTGTTTGATAAACTTTCCTACTACTTTGTCTAAATTAGAAGCAAATTGGTTGAACATTACTTCTACCTAAAATGGCAGAAAACGCACCTATCTTGGTGATGGACAGGACAGCTAGAGGGGATATGGAGGAGGCTGTTATTTTTTTTTTAATAGGTGTACTTTCACCAATTTACTGATAATTAATTGAAAGTAGATGATCGGTACAATTGCTGCCAATGCATTTTTTAAAGCTGTATTGTCATGAGTCAAATTTGATCATGTTAGGTTCTTGCATAGGTCCTATAGCATTGATAAGTTTCCACCCTCTTTCCTACATACACACATCTCTCCTGCATACACACAACTCTACTACTATCACACACGCAATTTTCCGAAATACACACACAACTCTCCTCCATACACAAACACAGTTCTAACACATATAGCTTTTCTACAGCTTTGAAGTATGCACTCACACCTCTGTTACATACACGCACTGTTTTGCTACATACTTGTACACAGCTTTCTTACATACACCAACAGCTCTCTTATATACTCATGCAGCTCCACACACACAAACACTTATATATTATATATATATATATATATGTACACTCATCCATCGTATACATTACCACATCTTGAAATTCCTTCCAGGAATGTGACTGATCACATGACCTGAAAGGTTCAATGGCTAATCAACAACTTTGTTTGATTGGGACCCTATCCATGCCACCTCACATATCAGGAGTGTCGTTCTTCTTTTCATAAAGAGGTCCAAGGGCTAGTCTTGCAGAAGTTTTTTCAGCTACACAGGATGCGCAACATCCGTGCAAGTCCTGGTGACTTTCTCCCCTGCACTGCACCGATCAGATAGATCAGTGTGGGGCAGGAGAAAGGAGAACAGTTCTTTCAGTGATCATGAAGGATGCTGTCAGTGTTTTCCTCCATCAGAATAAGCAGCCTCTAGACTGTAAGAAACACACACATTTTAACATCATTTTGATTGTCTAAAATTTACTGCAGCTAAAAATTACATTTGGTTTACAATGCATTTTGCCAGATATGTTGTCACTTGTCAAAGCTAAGAATTTTACATGCTGGGTTTTTTTATGGCACATTTAGCACTGATAAGTTGTCACACTCTTGCTTAATATGTTAACATTCTGTCTGTAAACTGTATATGCATAGCTACCTTTTTGAAGCAATATTGAGATTTACTTAAGAACGTGGGGCCCAATAAATACCATCAATGGTGCCCAGTCCAAGAGATGGTGGATCCTATAGGTAAACACCACCTCATCATGCACTAAAACTTACTAAAAAAAAAAAAGATGTGAAGTTCACACATATAGAAAATGGACATTTTGTGAATACATATTACACGTATTGTAAAATAGATAGAGCTCATATGTAGAGTTTGTTTGATAAACTTTCCTACTACTTTGTCTAAATTAGAAGCAAATTGGTTGAACATTACTTCTACCTAAAATGGCAGAAAACGCACCTATCTTGGTGATGGACAGGACAGCTAGAGGGGATATGGAGGAGGCTGTTATTTTTTTTTTAATAGGTGTACTTTCACCAATTTGCTGATAATTCATTGAAAGTAGATGATCGGTACAATTGCTGCCAATGCATTTTTTAAAGCTGTATTGTCATGAGTCAAATTTGATCATGTTAGGTTCTTGCATAGGTCCTATAGCATTGATAAGTTTCCACCCTCTTTCCTACATACACACATCTCTCCTGCATACACACAACTCTACTACTATCACACACGCAATTTTCCGAAATACACACACAACTCTCCTCCATACACAAACACAGTTCTAACACATATAGCTTTTCTACAGCTTTGAAGTATGCACTCACACCTCTGTTACATACACGCACTGTTTTGCTACATACTTGTACACAGCTTTCTTACATACACCAACAGCTCTCTTATATACTCATGCAGCTCCACACACACAAACACTTATATATATATATATATATATATATATATGTACACTCATCCATCGTATACATTACCACATCTTGAAATTCCTTCCAGGAATGTGACTGATCACATGACCTGAAAGGTTCAATGGCTAATCAACAACTTTGTTTGATTGGGACCCTATCCATGCCACCTCACATATCAGGAGTGTCGTTCTTCTTTTCATAAAGAGGTCCAAGGGCTAGTCTTGCAGAAGTTTTTTCAGCTACACAGGATGCGCAACATCCGTGCAAGTCCTGGTGACTTTCTCCCCTGCACTGCACCGATCAGATAGATCAGTGTGGGGCAGGAGAAAGGAGAACAGTTCTTTCAGTGATCATGAAGGATGCTGTCAGTGTTTTCCTCCATCAGAATAAGCAGCCTCTAGACTGTAAGAAACACACACATTTTAACATCATTTTGATTGTCTAAAATTTACTGCAGCTAAAAATTACATTTGGTTTACAATGCATTTTGCCAGATATGTTGTCACTTGTCAAAGCTAAGAATTTTACATGCTGGGTTTTTTTATGGCACATTTAGCACTGATAAGTTGTCACACTCTTGCTTAATATGTTAACATTCTGTCTGTAAACTGTATATGCATAGCTACCTTTTTGAAGCAATATTGAGATTTACTTAAGAATGTGGGGCCCAATAAATACCATCAATGGTGCCCAGTCCAAGAGATGGTGGATCCTATAGGTAAACACCACCTCATCATGCACTAAAACTTACTAAAAAAAAAAAAGATGTGAAGTTCACACATATAGAAAATGGACATTTTGTGAATACATATTACACGTATTGTAAAATAGATAGAGCTCATATGTAGAGTTTGTTTGATAAACTTTCCTACTACTTTGTCTAAATTAGAAGCAAATTGGTTGAACATTACTTCTACCTAAAATGGCAGAAAACGCACCTATCTTGGTGATGGACAGGACAGCTAGAGGGGATATGGAGGAGGCTGTTATTTTTTTTTTAATAGGTGTACTTTCACCAATTTACTGATAATTAATTGAAAGTAGATGATCGGTACAATTGCTGCCAATGCATTTTTTAAAGCTGTATTGTCATGAGTCAAATTTGATCATGTTAGGTTCTTGCATAGGTCCTATAGCATTGATAAGTTTCCACCCTCTTTCCTACATACACACATCTCTCCTGCATACACACAACTCTACTACTATCACACACGCAATTTTCCGAAATACACACACAACTCTCCTCCATACACAAACACAGTTCTAACACATATAGCTTTTCTACAGCTTTGAAGTATGCACTCACACCTCTGTTACATACACGCACTGTTTTGCTACATACTTGTACACAGCTTTCTTACATACACCAACAGCTCTCTTATATACTCATGCAGCTCCACACACACAAACACTTATATATATATATATATATATATATATATATATATATATATGTACACTCATCCATCGTATACATTACCACATCTTGAAATTCCTTCCAGGAATGTGACTGATCACATGACCTGAAAGGTTCAATGGCTAATCAACAACTTTGTTTGATTGGGACCCTATCCATGCCACCTCACATATCAGGAGTGTCGTTCTTCTTTTCATAAAGAGGTCCAAGGGCTAGTCTTGCAGAAGTTTTTTCAGCTACACAGGATGCGCAACATCCGTGCAAGTCCTGGTGACTTTCTCCCCTGCACTGCACCGATCAGATAGATCAGTGTGGGGCAGGAGAAAGGAGAACAGTTCTTTCAGTGATCATGAAGGATGCTGTCAGTGTTTTCCTCCATCAGAATAAGCAGCCTCTAGACTGTAAGAAACACACACATTTTAACATCATTTTGATTGTCTAAAATTTACTGCAGCTAAAAATTACATTTGGTTTACAATGCATTTTGCCAGATATGTTGTCACTTGTCAAAGCTAAGAATTTTACATGCTGGGTTTTTTTATGGCACATTTAGCACTGATAAGTTGTCACACTCTTGCTTAATATGTTAACATTCTGTCTGTAAACTGTATATGCATAGCTACCTTTTTGAAGCAATATTGAGATTTACTTAAGAATGTGGGGCCCAATAAATACCATCAATGGTGCCCAGTCCAAGAGATGGTGGATCCTATAGGTAAACACCACCTCATCATGCACTAAAACTTACTAAAAAAAAAAAAGATGTGAAGTTCACACATATAGAAAATGGACATTTTGTGAATACATATTACACGTATTGTAAAATAGATAGAGCTCATATGTAGAGTTTGTTTGATAAACTTTCCTACTACTTTGTCTAAATTAGAAGCAAATTGGTTGAACATTACTTCTACCTAAAATGGCAGAAAACGCACCTATCTTGGTGATGGACAGGACAGCTAGAGGGGATATGGAGGAGGCTGTTATTTTTTTTTTAATAGGTGTACTTTCACCAATTTACTGATAATTAATTGAAAGTAGATGATCGGTACAATTGCTGCCAATGCATTTTTTAAAGCTGTATTGTCATGAGTCAAATTTGATCATGTTAGGTTCTTGCATAGGTCCTATAGCATTGATAAGTTTCCACCCTCTTTCCTACATACACACATCTCTCCTGCATACACACAACTCTACTACTATCACACACGCAATTTTCCGAAATACACACACAACTCTCCTCCATACACAAACACAGTTCTAACACATATAGCTTTTCTACAGCTTTGAAGTATGCACTCACACCTCTGTTACATACACGCACTGTTTTGCTACATACTTGTACACAGCTTTCTTACATACACCAACAGCTCTCTTATATACTCATGCAGCTCCACACACACAAACACTTATATATATATATATATATATATATGTACACTCATCCATCGTATACATTACCACATCTTGAAATTCCTTCCAGGAATGTGACTGATCACATGACCTGAAAGGTTCAATGGCTAATCAACAACTTTGTTTGATTGGGACCCTATCCATGCCACCTCACATATCAGGAGTGTCGTTCTTCTTTTCATAAAGAGGTCCAAGGGCTAGTCTTGCAGAAGTTTTTTCAGCTACACAGGATGCGCAACATCCGTGCAAGTCCTGGTGACTTTCTCCCCTGCACTGCACCGATCAGATAGATCAGTGTGGGGCAGGAGAAAGGAGAACAGTTCTTTCAGTGATCATGAAGGATGCTGTCAGTGTTTTCCTCCATCAGAATAAGCAGCCTCTAGACTGTAAGAAACACACACATTTTAACATCATTTTGATTGTCTAAAATTTACTGCAGCTAAAAATTACATTTGGTTTACAATGCATTTTGCCAGATATGTTGTCACTTGTCAAAGCTAAGAATTTTACATGCTGGGTTTTTTTATGGCACATTTAGCACTGATAAGTTGTCACACTCTTGCTTAATATGTTAACATTCTGTCTGTAAACTGTATATGCATAGCTACCTTTTTGAAGCAATATTGAGATTTACTTAAGAATGTGGGGCCCAATAAATACCATCAATGGTGCCCAGTCCAAGAGATGGTGGATCCTATAGGTAAACACCACCTCATCATGCACTAAAACTTACTAAAAAAAAAAAAGATGTGAAGTTCACACATATAGAAAATGGACATTTTGTGAATACATATTACACGTATTGTAAAATAGATAGAGCTCATATGTAGAGTTTGTTTGATAAACTTTCCTACTACTTTGTCTAAATTAGAAGCAAATTGGTTGAACATTACTTCTACCTAAAATGGCAGAAAACGCACCTATCTTGGTGATGGACAGGACAGCTAGAGGGGATATGGAGGAGGCTGTTATTTTTTTTTTAATAGGTGTACTTTCACCAATTTACTGATAATTAATTGAAAGTAGATGATCGGTACAATTGCTGCCAATGCATTTTTTAAAGCTGTATTGTCATGAGTCAAATTTGATCATGTTAGGTTCTTGCATAGGTCCTATAGCATTGATAAGTTTCCACCCTCTTTCCTACATACACACATCTCTCCTGCATACACACAACTCTACTACTATCACACACGCAATTTTCCGAAATACACACACAACTCTCCTCCATACACAAACACAGTTCTAACACATATAGCTTTTCTACAGCTTTGAAGTATGCACTCACACCTCTGTTACATACACGCACTGTTTTGCTACATACTTGTACACAGCTTTCTTACATACACCAACAGCTCTCTTATATACTCATGCAGCTCCACACACACAAACACTTATATATATATATATATATATATATATATATATATATATGTACACTCATCCATCGTATACATTACCACATCTTGAAATTCCTTCCAGGAATGTGACTGATCACATGACCTGAAAGGTTCAATGGCTAATCAACAACTTTGTTTGATTGGGACCCTATCCATGCCACCTCACATATCAGGAGTGTCGTTCTTCTTTTCATAAAGAGGTCCAAGGGCTAGTCTTGCAGAAGTTTTTTCAGCTACACAGGATGCGCAACATCCGTGCAAGTCCTGGTGACTTTCTCCCCTGCACTGCACCGATCAGATAGATCAGTGTGGGGCAGGAGAAAGGAGAACAGTTCTTTCAGTGATCATGAAGGATGCTGTCAGTGTTTTCCTCCATCAGAATAAGCAGCCTCTAGACTGTAAGAAACACACACATTTTAACATCATTTTGATTGTCTAAAATTTACTGCAGCTAAAAATTACATTTGGTTTACAATGCATTTTGCCAGATATGTTGTCACTTGTCAAAGCTAAGAATTTTACATGCTGGGTTTTTTTATGGCACATTTAGCACTGATAAGTTGTCACACTCTTGCTTAATATGTTAACATTCTGTCTGTAAACTGTATATGCATAGCTACCTTTTTGAAGCAATATTGAGATTTACTTAAGAATGTGGGGCCCAATAAATACCATCAATGGTGCCCAGTCCAAGAGATGGTGGATCCTATAGGTAAACACCACCTCATCATGCACTAAAACTTACTAAAAAAAAAAAAGATGTGAAGTTCACACATATAGAAAATGGACATTTTGTGAATACATATTACACGTATTGTAAAATAGATAGAGCTCATATGTAGAGTTTGTTTGATAAACTTTCCTACTACTTTGTCTAAATTAGAAGCAAATTGGTTGAACATTACTTCTACCTAAAATGGCAGAAAACGCACCTATCTTGGTGATGGACAGGACAGCTAGAGGGGATATGGAGGAGGCTGTTATTTTTTTTTTAATAGGTGTACTTTCACCAATTTACTGATAATTAATTGAAAGTAGATGATCGGTACAATTGCTGCCAATGCATTTTTTAAAGCTGTATTGTCATGAGTCAAATTTGATCATGTTAGGTTCTTGCATAGGTCCTATAGCATTGATAAGTTTCCACCCTCTTTCCTACATACACACATCTCTCCTGCATACACACAACTCTACTACTATCACACACGCAATTTTCCGAAATACACACACAACTCTCCTCCATACACAAACACAGTTCTAACACATATAGCTTTTCTACAGCTTTGAAGTATGCACTCACACCTCTGTTACATACACGCACTGTTTTGCTACATACTTGTACACAGCTTTCTTACATACACCAACAGCTCTCTTATATACTCATGCAGCTCCACACACACAAACACTTATATATATATATATATATATATATATATGTACACTCATCCATCGTATACATTACCACATCTTGAAATTCCTTCCAGGAATGTGACTGATCACATGACCTGAAAGGTTCAATGGCTAATCAACAACTTTGTTTGATTGGGACCCTATCCATGCCACCTCACATATCAGGAGTGTCGTTCTTCTTTTCATAAAGAGGTCCAAGGGCTAGTCTTGCAGAAGTTTTTTCAGCTACACAGGATGCGCAACATCCGTGCAAGTCCTGGTGACTTTCTCCCCTGCACTGCACCGATCAGATAGATCAGTGTGGGGCAGGAGAAAGGAGAACAGTTCTTTCAGTGATCATGAAGGATGCTGTCAGTGTTTTCCTCCATCAGAATAAGCAGCCTCTAGACTGTAAGAAACACACACATTTTAACATCATTTTGATTGTCTAAAATTTACTGCAGCTAAAAATTACATTTGGTTTACAATGCATTTTGCCAGATATGTTGTCACTTGTCAAAGCTAAGAATTTTACATGCTGGGTTTTTTTATGGCACATTTAGCACTGATAAGTTGTCACACTCTTGCTTAATATGTTAACATTCTGTCTGTAAACTGTATATGCATAGCTACCTTTTTGAAGCAATATTGAGATTTACTTAAGAATGTGGGGCCCAATAAATACCATCAATGGTGCCCAGTCCAAGAGATGGTGGATCCTATAGGTAAACACCACCTCATCATGCACTAAAACTTACTAAAAAAAAAAAAGATGTGAAGTTCACACATATAGAAAATGGACATTTTGTGAATACATATTACACGTATTGTAAAATAGATAGAGCTCATATGTAGAGTTTGTTTGATAAACTTTCCTACTACTTTGTCTAAATTAGAAGCAAATTGGTTGAACATTACTTCTACCTAAAATGGCAGAAAACGCACCTATCTTGGTGATGGACAGGACAGCTAGAGGGGATATGGAGGAGGCTGTTATTTTTTTTTTAATAGGTGTACTTTCACCAATTTACTGATAATTAATTGAAAGTAGATGATCGGTACAATTGCTGCCAATGCATTTTTTAAAGCTGTATTGTCATGAGTCAAATTTGATCATGTTAGGTTCTTGCATAGGTCCTATAGCATTGATAAGTTTCCACCCTCTTTCCTACATACACACATCTCTCCTGCATACACACAACTCTACTACTATCACACACGCAATTTTCCGAAATACACACACAACTCTCCTCCATACACAAACACAGTTCTAACACATATAGCTTTTCTACAGCTTTGAAGTATGCACTCACACCTCTGTTACATACACGCACTGTTTTGCTACATACTTGTACACAGCTTTCTTACATACACCAACAGCTCTCTTATATACTCATGCAGCTCCACACACACAAACACTTATATATATATATATATATATATATATGTACACTCATCCATCGTATACATTACCACATCTTGAAATTCCTTCCAGGAATGTGACTGATCACATGACCTGAAAGGTTCAATGGCTAATCAACAACTTTGTTTGATTGGGACCCTATCCATGCCACCTCACATATCAGGAGTGTCGTTCTTCTTTTCATAAAGAGGTCCAAGGGCTAGTCTTGCAGAAGTTTTTTCAGCTACACAGGATGCGCAACATCCGTGCAAGTCCTGGTGACTTTCTCCCCTGCACTGCACCGATCAGATAGATCAGTGTGGGGCAGGAGAAAGGAGAACAGTTCTTTCAGTGATCATGAAGGATGCTGTCAGTGTTTTCCTCCATCAGAATAAGCAGCCTCTAGACTGTAAGAAACACACACATTTTAACATCATTTTGATTGTCTAAAATTTACTGCAGCTAAAAATTACATTTGGTTTACAATGCATTTTGCCAGATATGTTGTCACTTGTCAAAGCTAAGAATTTTACATGCTGGGTTTTTTTATGGCACATTTAGCACTGATAAGTTGTCACACTCTTGCTTAATATGTTAACATTCTGTCTGTAAACTGTATATGCATAGCTACCTTTTTGAAGCAATATTGAGATTTACTTAAGAATGTGGGGCCCAATAAATACCATCAATGGTGCCCAGTCCAAGAGATGGTGGATCCTATAGGTAAACACCACCTCATCATGCACTAAAACTTACTAAAAAAAAAAAAGATGTGAAGTTCACACATATAGAAAATGGACATTTTGTGAATACATATTACACGTATTGTAAAATAGATAGAGCTCATATGTAGAGTTTGTTTGATAAACTTTCCTACTACTTTGTCTAAATTAGAAGCAAATTGGTTGAACATTACTTCTACCTAAAATGGCAGAAAACGCACCTATCTTGGTGATGGACAGGACAGCTAGAGGGGATATGGAGGAGGCTGTTATTTTTTTTTTAATAGGTGTACTTTCACCAATTTACTGATAATTAATTGAAAGTAGATGATCGGTACAATTGCTGCCAATGCATTTTTTAAAGCTGTATTGTCATGAGTCAAATTTGATCATGTTAGGTTCTTGCATAGGTCCTATAGCATTGATAAGTTTCCACCCTCTTTCCTACATACACACATCTCTCCTGCATACACACAACTCTACTACTATCACACACGCAATTTTCCGAAATACACACACAACTCTCCTCCATACACAAACACAGTTCTAACACATATAGCTTTTCTACAGCTTTGAAGTATGCACTCACACCTCTGTTACATACACGCACTGTTTTGCTACATACTTGTACACAGCTTTCTTACATACACCAACAGCTCTCTTATATACTCATGCAGCTCCACACACACAAACACTTATATATATATATATATATATATATGTACACTCATCCATCGTATACATTACCACATCTTGAAATTCCTTCCAGGAATGTGACTGATCACATGACCTGAAAGGTTCAATGGCTAATCAACAACTTTGTTTGATTGGGACCCTATCCATGCCACCTCACATATCAGGAGTGTCGTTCTTCTTTTCATAAAGAGGTCCAAGGGCTAGTCTTGCAGAAGTTTTTTCAGCTACACAGGATGCGCAACATCCGTGCAAGTCCTGGTGACTTTCTCCCCTGCACTGCACCGATCAGATAGATCAGTGTGGGGCAGGAGAAAGGAGAACAGTTCTTTCAGTGATCATGAAGGATGCTGTCAGTGTTTTCCTCCATCAGAATAAGCAGCCTCTAGACTGTAAGAAACACACACATTTTAACATCATTTTGATTGTCTAAAATTTACTGCAGCTAAAAATTACATTTGGTTTACAATGCATTTTGCCAGATATGTTGTCACTTGTCAAAGCTAAGAATTTTACATGCTGGGTTTTTTTATGGCACATTTAGCACTGATAAGTTGTCACACTCTTGCTTAATATGTTAACATTCTGTCTGTAAACTGTATATGCATAGCTACCTTTTTGAAGCAATATTGAGATTTACTTAAGAACGTGGGGCCCAATAAATACCATCAATGGTGCCCAGTCCAAGAGATGGTGGATCCTATAGGTAAACACCACCTCATCATGCACTAAAACTTACTAAAAAAAAAAAAAGATGTGAAGTTCACACATATAGAAAATGGACATTTTGTGAATACATATTACACGTATTGTAAAATAGATAGAGCTCATATGTAGAGTTTGTTTGATAAACTTTCCTACTACTTTGTCTAAATTAGAAGCAAATTGGTTGAACATTACTTCTACCTAAAATGGCAGAAAACGCACCTATCTTGGTGATGGACAGGACAGCTAGAGGGGATATGGAGGAGGCTGTTATTTTTTTTTTAATAGGTGTACTTTCACCAATTTGCTGATAATTCATTGAAAGTAGATGATCGGTACAATTGCTGCCAATGCATTTTTTAAAGCTGTATTGTCATGAGTCAAATTTGATCATGTTAGGTTCTTGCATAGGTCCTATAGCATTGATAAGTTTCCACCCTCTTTCCTACATACACACATCTCTCCTGCATACACACAACTCTACTACTATCACACACGCAATTTTCCGAAATACACACACAACTCTCCTCCATACACAAACACAGTTCTAACACATATAGCTTTTCTACAGCTTTGAAGTATGCACTCACACCTCTGTTACATACACGCACTGTTTTGCTACATACTTGTACACAGCTTTCTTACATACACCAACAGCTCTCTTATATACTCATGCAGCTCCACACACACAAACACTTATATATATATATATATATATATATATGTACACTCATCCATCGTATACATTACCACATCTTGAAATTCCTTCCAGGAATGTGACTGATCACATGACCTGAAAGGTTCAATGGCTAATCAACAACTTTGTTTGATTGGGACCCTATCCATGCCACCTCACATATCAGGAGTGTCGTTCTTCTTTTCATAAAGAGGTCCAAGGGCTAGTCTTGCAGAAGTTTTTTCAGCTACACAGGATGCGCAACATCCGTGCAAGTCCTGGTGACTTTCTCCCCTGCACTGCACCGATCAGATAGATCAGTGTGGGGCAGGAGAAAGGAGAACAGTTCTTTCAGTGATCATGAAGGATGCTGTCAGTGTTTTCCTCCATCAGAATAAGCAGCCTCTAGACTGTAAGAAACACACACATTTTAACATCATTTTGATTGTCTAAAATTTACTGCAGCTAAAAATTACATTTGGTTTACAATGCATTTTGCCAGATATGTTGTCACTTGTCAAAGCTAAGAATTTTACATGCTGGGTTTTTTTATGGCACATTTAGCACTGATAAGTTGTCACACTCTTGCTTAATATGTTAACATTCTGTCTGTAAACTGTATATGCATAGCTACCTTTTTGAAGCGATATTGAGATTTACTTAAGAACGTGGGGCCCAATAAATACCATCAATGGTGCCCAGTCCAAGAGATGGTGGATCCTATAGGTAAACACCACCTCATCATGCACTAAAACTTACTAAAAAAAAAAAAGATGTGAAGTTCACACATATAGAAAATGGACATTTTGTGAATACATATTACACGTATTGTAAAATAGATAGAGCTCATATGTAGAGTTTGTTTGATAAACTTTCCTACTACTTTGTCTAAATTAGAAGCAAATTGGTTGAACATTACTTCTACCTAAAATGGCAGAAAACGCACCTATCTTGGTGATGGACAGGACAGCTAGAGGGGATATGGAGGAGGCTGTTATTTTTTTTTTAATAGGTGTACTTTCACCAATTTACTGATAATTAATTGAAAGTAGATGATCGGTACAATTGCTGCCAATGCATTTTTTAAAGCTGTATTGTCATGAGTCAAATTTGATCATGTTAGGTTCTTGCATAGGTCCTATAGCATTGATAAGTTTCCACCCTCTTTCCTACATACACACATCTCTCCTGCATACACACAACTCTACTACTATCACACACGCAATTTTCCGAAATACACACACAACTCTCCTCCATACACAAACACAGTTCTAACACATATAGCTTTTCTACAGCTTTGAAGTATGCACTCACACCTCTGTTACATACACGCACTGTTTTGCTACATACTTGTACACAGCTTTCTTACATACACCAACAGCTCTCTTATATACTCATGCAGCTCCACACACACAAACACTTATATATATATATATATATATATATGTACACTCATCCATCGTATACATTACCACATCTTGAAATTCCTTCCAGGAATGTGACTGATCACATGACCTGAAAGGTTCAATGGCTAATCAACAACTTTGTTTGATTGGGACCCTATCCATGCCACCTCACATATCAGGAGTGTCGTTCTTCTTTTCATAAAGAGGTCCAAGGGCTAGTCTTGCAGAAGTTTTTTCAGCTACACAGGATGCGCAACATCCGTGCAAGTCCTGGTGACTTTCTCCCCTGCACTGCACCGATCAGATAGATCAGTGTGGGGCAGGAGAAAGGAGAACAGTTCTTTCAGTGATCATGAAGGATGCTGTCAGTGTTTTCCTCCATCAGAATAAGCAGCCTCTAGACTGTAAGAAACACACACATTTTAACATCATTTTGATTGTCTAAAATTTACTGCAGCTAAAAATTACATTTGGTTTACAATGCATTTTGCCAGATATGTTGTCACTTGTCAAAGCTAAGAATTTTACATGCTGGGTTTTTTTATGGCACATTTAGCACTGATAAGTTGTCACACTCTTGCTTAATATGTTAACATTCTGTCTGTAAACTGTATATGCATAGCTACCTTTTTGAAGCAATATTGAGATTTACTTAAGAACGTGGGGCCCAATAAATACCATCAATGGTGCCCAGTCCAAGAGATGGTGGATCCTATAGGTAAACACCACCTCATCATGCACTAAAACTTACTAAAAAAAAAAAAGATGTGAAGTTCACACATATAGAAAATGGACATTTTGTGAATACATATTACACGTATTGTAAAATAGATAGAGCTCATATGTAGAGTTTGTTTGATAAACTTTCCTACTACTTTGTCTAAATTAGAAGCAAATTGGTTGAACATTACTTCTACCTAAAATGGCAGAAAACGCACCTATCTTGGTGATGGACAGGACAGCTAGAGGGGATATGGAGGAGGCTGTTATTTTTTTTTTAATAGGTGTACTTTCACCAATTTACTGATAATTAATTGAAAGTAGATGATCGGTACAATTGCTGCCAATGCATTTTTTAAAGCTGTATTGTCATGAGTCAAATTTGATCATGTTAGGTTCTTGCATAGGTCCTATAGCATTGATAAGTTTCCACCCTCTTTCCTACATACACACATCTCTCCTGCATACACACAACTCTACTACTATCACACACGCAATTTTCCGAAATACACACACAACTCTCCTCCATACACAAACACAGTTCTAACACATATAGCTTTTCTACAGCTTTGAAGTATGCACTCACACCTCTGTTACATACACGCACTGTTTTGCTACATACTTGTACACAGCTTTCTTACATACACCAACAGCTCTCTTATATACTCATGCAGCTCCACACACACAAACACTTATATATATATATATATATATATATGTACACTCATCCATCGTATACATTACCACATCTTGAAATTCCTTCCAGGAATGTGACTGATCACATGACCTGAAAGGTTCAATGGCTAATCAACAACTTTGTTTGATTGGGACCCTATCCATGCCACCTCACATATCAGGAGTGTCGTTCTTCTTTTCATAAAGAGGTCCAAGGGCTAGTCTTGCAGAAGTTTTTTCAGCTACACAGGATGCGCAACATCCGTGCAAGTCCTGGTGACTTTCTCCCCTGCACTGCACCGATCAGATAGATCAGTGTGGGGCAGGAGAAAGGAGAACAGTTCTTTCAGTGATCATGAAGGATGCTGTCAGTGTTTTCCTCCATCAGAATAAGCAGCCTCTAGACTGTAAGAAACACACACATTTTAACATCATTTTGATTGTCTAAAATTTACTGCAGCTAAAAATTACATTTGGTTTACAATGCATTTTGCCAGATATGTTGTCACTTGTCAAAGCTAAGAATTTTACATGCTGGGTTTTTTTATGGCACATTTAGCACTGATAAGTTGTCACACTCTTGCTTAATATGTTAACATTCTGTCTGTAAACTGTATATGCATAGCTACCTTTTTGAAGCAATATTGAGATTTACTTAAGAATGTGGGGCCCAATAAATACCATCAATGGTGCCCAGTCCAAGAGATGGTGGATCCTATAGGTAAACACCACCTCATCATGCACTAAAACTTACTAAAAAAAAAAAAGATGTGAAGTTCACACATATAGAAAATGGACATTTTGTGAATACATATTACACGTATTGTAAAATAGATAGAGCTCATATGTAGAGTTTGTTTGATAAACTTTCCTACTACTTTGTCTAAATTAGAAGCAAATTGGTTGAACATTACTTCTACCTAAAATGGCAGAAAACGCACCTATCTTGGTGATGGACAGGACAGCTAGAGGGGATATGGAGGAGGCTGTTATTTTTTTTTTAATAGGTGTACTTTCACCAATTTACTGATAATTAATTGAAAGTAGATGATCGGTACAATTGCTGCCAATGCATTTTTTAAAGCTGTATTGTCATGAGTCAAATTTGATCATGTTAGGTTCTTGCATAGGTCCTATAGCATTGATAAGTTTCCACCCTCTTTCCTACATACACACATCTCTCCTGCATACACACAACTCTACTACTATCACACACGCAATTTTCCGAAATACACACACAACTCTCCTCCATACACAAACACAGTTCTAACACATATAGCTTTTCTACAGCTTTGAAGTATGCACTCACACCTCTGTTACATACACGCACTGTTTTGCTACATACTTGTACACAGCTTTCTTACATACACCAACAGCTCTCTTATATACTCATGCAGCTCCACACACACAAACACTTATATATATATATATATATATATATATGTACACTCATCCATCGTATACATTACCACATCTTGAAATTCCTTCCAGGAATGTGACTGATCACATGACCTGAAAGGTTCAATGGCTAATCAACAACTTTGTTTGATTGGGACCCTATCCATGCCACCTCACATATCAGGAGTGTCGTTCTTCTTTTCATAAAGAGGTCCAAGGGCTAGTCTTGCAGAAGTTTTTTCAGCTACACAGGATGCGCAACATCCGTGCAAGTCCTGGTGACTTTCTCCCCTGCACTGCACCGATCAGATAGATCAGTGTGGGGCAGGAGAAAGGAGAACAGTTCTTTCAGTGATCATGAAGGATGCTGTCAGTGTTTTCCTCCATCAGAATAAGCAGCCTCTAGACTGTAAGAAACACACACATTTTAACATCATTTTGATTGTCTAAAATTTACTGCAGCTAAAAATTACATTTGGTTTACAATGCATTTTGCCAGATATGTTGTCACTTGTCAAAGCTAAGAATTTTACATGCTGGGTTTTTTTATGGCACATTTAGCACTGATAAGTTGTCACACTCTTGCTTAATATGTTAACATTCTGTCTGTAAACTGTATATGCATAGCTACCTTTTTGAAGCAATATTGAGATTTACTTAAGAATGTGGGGCCCAATAAATACCATCAATGGTGCCCAGTCCAAGAGATGGTGGATCCTATAGGTAAACACCACCTCATCATGCACTAAAACTTACTAAAAAAAAAAAAGATGTGAAGTTCACACATATAGAAAATGGACATTTTGTGAATACATATTACACGTATTGTAAAATAGATAGAGCTCATATGTAGAGTTTGTTTGATAAACTTTCCTACTACTTTGTCTAAATTAGAAGCAAATTGGTTGAACATTACTTCTACCTAAAATGGCAGAAAACGCACCTATCTTGGTGATGGACAGGACAGCTAGAGGGGATATGGAGGAGGCTGTTATTTTTTTTTTAATAGGTGTACTTTCACCAATTTACTGATAATTAATTGAAAGTAGATGATCGGTACAATTGCTGCCAATGCATTTTTTAAAGCTGTATTGTCATGAGTCAAATTTGATCATGTTAGGTTCTTGCATAGGTCCTATAGCATTGATAAGTTTCCACCCTCTTTCCTACATACACACATCTCTCCTGCATACACACAACTCTACTACTATCACACACGCAATTTTCCGAAATACACACACAACTCTCCTCCATACACAAACACAGTTCTAACACATATAGCTTTTCTACAGCTTTGAAGTATGCACTCACACCTCTGTTACATACACGCACTGTTTTGCTACATACTTGTACACAGCTTTCTTACATACACCAACAGCTCTCTTATATACTCATGCAGCTCCACACACACAAACACTTATATATATATATATATATATATATGTACACTCATCCATCGTATACATTACCACATCTTGAAATTCCTTCCAGGAATGTGACTGATCACATGACCTGAAAGGTTCAATGGCTAATCAACAACTTTGTTTGATTGGGACCCTATCCATGCCACCTCACATATCAGGAGTGTCGTTCTTCTTTTCATAAAGAGGTCCAAGGGCTAGTCTTGCAGAAGTTTTTTCAGCTACACAGGATGCGCAACATCCGTGCAAGTCCTGGTGACTTTCTCCCCTGCACTGCACCGATCAGATAGATCAGTGTGGGGCAGGAGAAAGGAGAACAGTTCTTTCAGTGATCATGAAGGATGCTGTCAGTGTTTTCCTCCATCAGAATAAGCAGCCTCTAGACTGTAAGAAACACACACATTTTAACATCATTTTGATTGTCTAAAATTTACTGCAGCTAAAAATTACATTTGGTTTACAATGCATTTTGCCAGATATGTTGTCACTTGTCAAAGCTAAGAATTTTACATGCTGGGTTTTTTTATGGCACATTTAGCACTGATAAGTTGTCACACTCTTGCTTAATATGTTAACATTCTGTCTGTAAACTGTATATGCATAGCTACCTTTTTGAAGCAATATTGAGATTTACTTAAGAACGTGGGGCCCAATAAATACCATCAATGGTGCCCAGTCCAAGAGATGGTGGATCCTATAGGTAAACACCACCTCATCATGCACTAAAACTTACTAAAAAAAAAAAAAGATGTGAAGTTCACACATATAGAAAATGGACATTTTGTGAATACATATTACACGTATTGTAAAATAGATAGAGCTCATATGTAGAGTTTGTTTGATAAACTTTCCTACTACTTTGTCTAAATTAGAAGCAAATTGGTTGAACATTACTTCTACCTAAAATGGCAGAAAACGCACCTATCTTGGTGATGGACAGGACAGCTAGAGGGGATATGGAGGAGGCTGTTATTTTTTTTTTAATAGGTGTACTTTCACCAATTTGCTGATAATTCATTGAAAGTAGATGATCGGTACAATTGCTGCCAATGCATTTTTTAAAGCTGTATTGTCATGAGTCAAATTTGATCATGTTAGGTTCTTGCATAGGTCCTATAGCATTGATAAGTTTCCACCCTCTTTCCTACATACACACATCTCTCCTGCATACACACAACTCTACTACTATCACACACGCAATTTTCCGAAATACACACACAACTCTCCTCCATACACAAACACAGTTCTAACACATATAGCTTTTCTACAGCTTTGAAGTATGCACTCACACCTCTGTTACATACACGCACTGTTTTGCTACATACTTGTACACAGCTTTCTTACATACACCAACAGCTCTCTTATATACTCATGCAGCTCCACACACACAAACACTTATATATATATATATATATATATATGTACACTCATCCATCGTATACATTACCACATCTTGAAATTCCTTCCAGGAATGTGACTGATCACATGACCTGAAAGGTTCAATGGCTAATCAACAACTTTGTTTGATTGGGACCCTATCCATGCCACCTCACATATCAGGAGTGTCGTTCTTCTTTTCATAAAGAGGTCCAAGGGCTAGTCTTGCAGAAGTTTTTTCAGCTACACAGGATGCGCAACATCCGTGCAAGTCCTGGTGACTTTCTCCCCTGCACTGCACCGATCAGATAGATCAGTGTGGGGCAGGAGAAAGGAGAACAGTTCTTTCAGTGATCATGAAGGATGCTGTCAGTGTTTTCCTCCATCAGAATAAGCAGCCTCTAGACTGTAAGAAACACACACATTTTAACATCATTTTGATTGTCTAAAATTTACTGCAGCTAAAAATTACATTTGGTTTACAATGCATTTTGCCAGATATGTTGTCACTTGTCAAAGCTAAGAATTTTACATGCTGGGTTTTTTTATGGCACATTTAGCACTGATAAGTTGTCACACTCTTGCTTAATATGTTAACATTCTGTCTGTAAACTGTATATGCATAGCTACCTTTTTGAAGCAATATTGAGATTTACTTAAGAACGTGGGGCCCAATAAATACCATCAATGGTGCCCAGTCCAAGAGATGGTGGATCCTATAGGTAAACACCACCTCATCATGCACTAAAACTTACTAAAAAAAAAAAAGATGTGAAGTTCACACATATAGAAAATGGACATTTTGTGAATACATATTACACGTATTGTAAAATAGATAGAGCTCATATGTAGAGTTTGTTTGATAAACTTTCCTACTACTTTGTCTAAATTAGAAGCAAATTGGTTGAACATTACTTCTACCTAAAATGGCAGAAAACGCACCTATCTTGGTGATGGACAGGACAGCTAGAGGGGATATGGAGGAGGCTGTTATTTTTTTTTTAATAGGTGTACTTTCACCAATTTACTGATAATTAATTGAAAGTAGATGATCGGTACAATTGCTGCCAATGCATTTTTTAAAGCTGTATTGTCATGAGTCAAATTTGATCATGTTAGGTTCTTGCATAGGTCCTATAGCATTGATAAGTTTCCACCCTCTTTCCTACATACACACATCTCTCCTGCATACACACAACTCTACTACTATCACACACGCAATTTTCCGAAATACACACACAACTCTCCTCCATACACAAACACAGTTCTAACACATATAGCTTTTCTACAGCTTTGAAGTATGCACTCACACCTCTGTTACATACACGCACTGTTTTGCTACATACTTGTACACAGCTTTCTTACATACACCAACAGCTCTCTTATATACTCATGCAGCTCCACACACACAAACACTTATATATATATATATATATATATATGTACACTCATCCATCGTATACATTACCACATCTTGAAATTCCTTCCAGGAATGTGACTGATCACATGACCTGAAAGGTTCAATGGCTAATCAACAACTTTGTTTGATTGGGACCCTATCCATGCCACCTCACATATCAGGAGTGTCGTTCTTCTTTTCATAAAGAGGTCCAAGGGCTAGTCTTGCAGAAGTTTTTTCAGCTACACAGGATGCGCAACATCCGTGCAAGTCCTGGTGACTTTCTCCCCTGCACTGCACCGATCAGATAGATCAGTGTGGGGCAGGAGAAAGGAGAACAGTTCTTTCAGTGATCATGAAGGATGCTGTCAGTGTTTTCCTCCATCAGAATAAGCAGCCTCTAGACTGTAAGAAACACACACATTTTAACATCATTTTGATTGTCTAAAATTTACTGCAGCTAAAAATTACATTTGGTTTACAATGCATTTTGCCAGATATGTTGTCACTTGTCAAAGCTAAGAATTTTACATGCTGGGTTTTTTTATGGCACATTTAGCACTGATAAGTTGTCACACTCTTGCTTAATATGTTAACATTCTGTCTGTAAACTGTATATGCATAGCTACCTTTTTGAAGCAATATTGAGATTTACTTAAGAACGTGGGGCCCAATAAATACCATCAATGGTGCCCAGTCCAAGAGATGGTGGATCCTATAGGTAAACACCACCTCATCATGCACTAAAACTTACTAAAAAAAAAAAAGATGTGAAGTTCACACATATAGAAAATGGACATTTTGTGAATACATATTACACGTATTGTAAAATAGATAGAGCTCATATGTAGAGTTTGTTTGATAAACTTTCCTACTACTTTGTCTAAATTAGAAGCAAATTGGTTGAACATTACTTCTACCTAAAATGGCAGAAAACGCACCTATCTTGGTGATGGACAGGACAGCTAGAGGGGATATGGAGGAGGCTGTTATTTTTTTTTTAATAGGTGTACTTTCACCAATTTGCTGATAATTCATTGAAAGTAGATGATCGGTACAATTGCTGCCAATGCATTTTTTAAAGCTGTATTGTCATGAGTCAAATTTGATCATGTTAGGTTCTTGCATAGGTCCTATAGCATTGATAAGTTTCCACCCTCTTTCCTACATACACACATCTCTCCTGCATACACACAACTCTACTACTATCACACACGCAATTTTCCGAAATACACACACAACTCTCCTCCATACACAAACACAGTTCTAACACATATAGCTTTTCTACAGCTTTGAAGTATGCACTCACACCTCTGTTACATACACGCACTGTTTTGCTACATACTTGTACACAGCTTTCTTACATACACCAACAGCTCTCTTATATACTCATGCAGCTCCACACACACAAACACTTATATATATATATATATATATATATGTACACTCATCCATCGTATACATTACCACATCTTGAAATTCCTTCCAGGAATGTGACTGATCACATGACCTGAAAGGTTCAATGGCTAATCAACAACTTTGTTTGATTGGGACCCTATCCATGCCACCTCACATATCAGGAGTGTCGTTCTTCTTTTCATAAAGAGGTCCAAGGGCTAGTCTTGCAGAAGTTTTTTCAGCTACACAGGATGCGCAACATCCGTGCAAGTCCTGGTGACTTTCTCCCCTGCACTGCACCGATCAGATAGATCAGTGTGGGGCAGGAGAAAGGAGAACAGTTCTTTCAGTGATCATGAAGGATGCTGTCAGTGTTTTCCTCCATCAGAATAAGCAGCCTCTAGACTGTAAGAAACACACACATTTTAACATCATTTTGATTGTCTAAAATTTACTGCAGCTAAAAATTACATTTGGTTTACAATGCATTTTGCCAGATATGTTGTCACTTGTCAAAGCTAAGAATTTTACATGCTGGGTTTTTTTATGGCACATTTAGCACTGATAAGTTGTCACACTCTTGCTTAATATGTTAACATTCTGTCTGTAAACTGTATATGCATAGCTACCTTTTTGAAGCAATATTGAGATTTACTTAAGAACGTGGGGCCCAATAAATACCATCAATGGTGCCCAGTCCAAGAGATGGTGGATCCTATAGGTAAACACCACCTCATCATGCACTAAAACTTACTAAAAAAAAAAAAGATGTGAAGTTCACACATATAGAAAATGGACATTTTGTGAATACATATTACACGTATTGTAAAATAGATAGAGCTCATATGTAGAGTTTGTTTGATAAACTTTCCTACTACTTTGTCTAAATTAGAAGCAAATTGGTTGAACATTACTTCTACCTAAAATGGCAGAAAACGCACCTATCTTGGTGATGGACAGGACAGCTAGAGGGGATATGGAGGAGGCTGTTATTTTTTTTTTAATAGGTGTACTTTCACCAATTTACTGATAATTAATTGAAAGTAGATGATCGGTACAATTGCTGCCAATGCATTTTTTAAAGCTGTATTGTCATGAGTCAAATTTGATCATGTTAGGTTCTTGCATAGGTCCTATAGCATTGATAAGTTTCCACCCTCTTTCCTACATACACACATCTCTCCTGCATACACACAACTCTACTACTATCACACACGCAATTTTCCGAAATACACACACAACTCTCCTCCATACACAAACACAGTTCTAACACATATAGCTTTTCTACAGCTTTGAAGTATGCACTCACACCTCTGTTACATACACGCACTGTTTTGCTACATACTTGTACACAGCTTTCTTACATACACCAACAGCTCTCTTATATACTCATGCAGCTCCACACACACAAACACTTATATATATATATATATATATATGTACACTCATCCATCGTATACATTACCACATCTTGAAATTCCTTCCAGGAATGTGACTGATCACATGACCTGAAAGGTTCAATGGCTAATCAACAACTTTGTTTGATTGGGACCCTATCCATGCCACCTCACATATCAGGAGTGTCGTTCTTCTTTTCATAAAGAGGTCCAAGGGCTAGTCTTGCAGAAGTTTTTTCAGCTACACAGGATGCGCAACATCCGTGCAAGTCCTGGTGACTTTCTCCCCTGCACTGCACCGATCAGATAGATCAGTGTGGGGCAGGAGAAAGGAGAACAGTTCTTTCAGTGATCATGAAGGATGCTGTCAGTGTTTTCCTCCATCAGAATAAGCAGCCTCTAGACTGTAAGAAACACACACATTTTAACATCATTTTGATTGTCTAAAATTTACTGCAGCTAAAAATTACATTTGGTTTACAATGCATTTTGCCAGATATGTTGTCACTTGTCAAAGCTAAGAATTTTACATGCTGGGTTTTTTTATGGCACATTTAGCACTGATAAGTTGTCACACTCTTGCTTAATATGTTAACATTCTGTCTGTAAACTGTATATGCATAGCTACCTTTTTGAAGCAATATTGAGATTTACTTAAGAACGTGGGGCCCAATAAATACCATCAATGGTGCCCAGTCCAAGAGATGGTGGATCCTATAGGTAAACACCACCTCATCATGCACTAAAACTTACTAAAAAAAAAAAAGATGTGAAGTTCACACATATAGAAAATGGACATTTTGTGAATACATATTACACGTATTGTAAAATAGATAGAGCTCATATGTAGAGTTTGTTTGATAAACTTTCCTACTACTTTGTCTAAATTAGAAGCAAATTGGTTGAACATTACTTCTACCTAAAATGGCAGAAAACGCACCTATCTTGGTGATGGACAGGACAGCTAGAGGGGATATGGAGGAGGCTGTTATTTTTTTTTTAATAGGTGTACTTTCACCAATTTACTGATAATTAATTGAAAGTAGATGATCGGTACAATTGCTGCCAATGCATTTTTTAAAGCTGTATTGTCATGAGTCAAATTTGATCATGTTAGGTTCTTGCATAGGTCCTATAGCATTGATAAGTTTCCACCCTCTTTCCTACATACACACATCTCTCCTGCATACACACAACTCTACTACTATCACACACGCAATTTTCCGAAATACACACACAACTCTCCTCCATACACAAACACAGTTCTAACACATATAGCTTTTCTACAGCTTTGAAGTATGCACTCACACCTCTGTTACATACACGCACTGTTTTGCTACATACTTGTACACAGCTTTCTTACATACACCAACAGCTCTCTTATATACTCATGCAGCTCCACACACACAAACACTTATATATATATATATATATATATATGTACACTCATCCATCGTATACATTACCACATCTTGAAATTCCTTCCAGGAATGTGACTGATCACATGACCTGAAAGGTTCAATGGCTAATCAACAACTTTGTTTGATTGGGACCCTATCCATGCCACCTCACATATCAGGAGTGTCGTTCTTCTTTTCATAAAGAGGTCCAAGGGCTAGTCTTGCAGAAGTTTTTTCAGCTACACAGGATGCGCAACATCCGTGCAAGTCCTGGTGACTTTCTCCCCTGCACTGCACCGATCAGATAGATCAGTGTGGGGCAGGAGAAAGGAGAACAGTTCTTTCAGTGATCATGAAGGATGCTGTCAGTGTTTTCCTCCATCAGAATAAGCAGCCTCTAGACTGTAAGAAACACACACATTTTAACATCATTTTGATTGTCTAAAATTTACTGCAGCTAAAAATTACATTTGGTTTACAATGCATTTTGCCAGATATGTTGTCACTTGTCAAAGCTAAGAATTTTACATGCTGGGTTTTTTTATGGCACATTTAGCACTGATAAGTTGTCACACTCTTGCTTAATATGTTAACATTCTGTCTGTAAACTGTATATGCATAGCTACCTTTTTGAAGCAATATTGAGATTTACTTAAGAACGTGGGGCCCAATAAATACCATCAATGGTGCCCAGTCCAAGAGATGGTGGATCCTATAGGTAAACACCACCTCATCATGCACTAAAACTTACTAAAAAAAAAAAAGATGTGAAGTTCACACATATAGAAAATGGACATTTTGTGAATACATATTACACGTATTGTAAAATAGATAGAGCTCATATGTAGAGTTTGTTTGATAAACTTTCCTACTACTTTGTCTAAATTAGAAGCAAATTGGTTGAACATTACTTCTACCTAAAATGGCAGAAAACGCACCTATCTTGGTGATGGACAGGACAGCTAGAGGGGATATGGAGGAGGCTGTTATTTTTTTTTTAATAGGTGTACTTTCACCAATTTACTGATAATTAATTGAAAGTAGATGATCGGTACAATTGCTGCCAATGCATTTTTTAAAGCTGTATTGTCATGAGTCAAATTTGATCATGTTAGGTTCTTGCATAGGTCCTATAGCATTGATAAGTTTCCACCCTCTTTCCTACATACACACATCTCTCCTGCATACACACAACTCTACTACTATCACACACGCAATTTTCCGAAATACACACACAACTCTCCTCCATACACAAACACAGTTCTAACACATATAGCTTTTCTACAGCTTTGAAGTATGCACTCACACCTCTGTTACATACACGCACTGTTTTGCTACATACTTGTACACAGCTTTCTTACATACACCAACAGCTCTCTTATATACTCATGCAGCTCCACACACACAAACACTTATATATATATATATATATATATATATGTACACTCATCCATCGTATACATTACCACATCTTGAAATTCCTTCCAGGAATGTGACTGATCACATGACCTGAAAGGTTCAATGGCTAATCAACAACTTTGTTTGATTGGGACCCTATCCATGCCACCTCACATATCAGGAGTGTCGTTCTTCTTTTCATAAAGAGGTCCAAGGGCTAGTCTTGCAGAAGTTTTTTCAGCTACACAGGATGCGCAACATCCGTGCAAGTCCTGGTGACTTTCTCCCCTGCACTGCACCGATCAGATAGATCAGTGTGGGGCAGGAGAAAGGAGAACAGTTCTTTCAGTGATCATGAAGGATGCTGTCAGTGTTTTCCTCCATCAGAATAAGCAGCCTCTAGACTGTAAGAAACACACACATTTTAACATCATTTTGATTGTCTAAAATTTACTGCAGCTAAAAATTACATTTGGTTTACAATGCATTTTGCCAGATATGTTGTCACTTGTCAAAGCTAAGAATTTTACATGCTGGGTTTTTTTATGGCACATTTAGCACTGATAAGTTGTCACACTCTTGCTTAATATGTTAACATTCTGTCTGTAAACTGTATATGCATAGCTACCTTTTTGAAGCAATATTGAGATTTACTTAAGAACGTGGGGCCCAATAAATACCATCAATGGTGCCCAGTCCAAGAGATGGTGGATACTATAGGTAAACACCACCTCATCATGCACTAAAACTTACTAAAAAAAAAAATAGATGTGAAGTTCACACATATAGAAAATGGACATTTTGTGAATACATATTACACGTATTGTAAAATAGATAGAGCTCATATGTAGAGTTTGTTTGATAAACTTTCCTACTACTTTGTCTAAATTAGAAGCAAATTGGTTGAACATTACTTCTACCTAAAATGGCAGAAAACGCACCTATCTTGGTGATGGACAGGACAGCTAGAGGGGATATGGAGGAGGCTGTTATTTTTTTTTTAATAGGTGTACTTTCACCAATTTGCTGATAATTCATTGAAAGTAGATGATCGGTACAATTGCTGCCAATGCATTTTTTAAAGCTGTATTGTCATGAGTCAAATTTGATCATGTTAGGTTCTTGCATAGGTCCTATAGCATTGATAAGTTTCCACCCTCTTTCCTACATACACACATCTCTCCTGCATACACACAACTCTACTACTATCACACACGCAATTTTCCGAAATACACACACAACTCTCCTCCATACACAAACACAGTTCTAACACATATAGCTTTTCTACAGCTTTGAAGTATGCACTCACACCTCTGTTACATACACGCACTGTTTTGCTACATACTTGTACACAGCTTTCTTACATACACCAACAGCTCTCTTATATACTCATGCAGCTCCACACACACAAACACTTATATATATATATATATATATATATGTACACTCATCCATCGTATACATTACCACATCTTGAAATTCCTTCCAGGAATGTGACTGATCACATGACCTGAAAGGTTCAATGGCTAATCAACAACTTTGTTTGATTGGGACCCTATCCATGCCACCTCACATATCAGGAGTGTCGTTCTTCTTTTCATAAAGAGGTCCAAGGGCTAGTCTTGCAGAAGTTTTTTCAGCTACACAGGATGCGCAACATCCGTGCAAGTCCTGGTGACTTTCTCCCCTGCACTGCACCGATCAGATAGATCAGTGTGGGGCAGGAGAAAGGAGAACAGTTCTTTCAGTGATCATGAAGGATGCTGTCAGTGTTTTCCTCCATCAGAATAAGCAGCCTCTAGACTGTAAGAAACACACACATTTTAACATCATTTTGATTGTCTAAAATTTACTGCAGCTAAAAATTACATTTGGTTTACAATGCATTTTGCCAGATATGTTGTCACTTGTCAAAGCTAAGAATTTTACATGCTGGGTTTTTTTATGGCACATTTAGCACTGATAAGTTGTCACACTCTTGCTTAATATGTTAACATTCTGTCTGTAAACTGTATATGCATAGCTACCTTTTTGAAGCAATATTGAGATTTACTTAAGAACGTGGGGCCCAATAAATACCATCAATGGTGCCCAGTCCAAGAGATGGTGGATCCTATAGGTAAACACCACCTCATCATGCACTAAAACTTACTAAAAAAAAAAAAGATGTGAAGTTCACACATATAGAAAATGGACATTTTGTGAATACATATTACACGTATTGTAAAATAGATAGAGCTCATATGTAGAGTTTGTTTGATAAACTTTCCTACTACTTTGTCTAAATTAGAAGCAAATTGGTTGAACATTACTTCTACCTAAAATGGCAGAAAACGCACCTATCTTGGTGATGGACAGGACAGCTAGAGGGGATATGGAGGAGGCTGTTATTTTTTTTTTAATAGGTGTACTTTCACCAATTTACTGATAATTAATTGAAAGTAGATGATCGGTACAATTGCTGCCAATGCATTTTTTAAAGCTGTATTGTCATGAGTCAAATTTGATCATGTTAGGTTCTTGCATAGGTCCTATAGCATTGATAAGTTTCCACCCTCTTTCCTACATACACACATCTCTCCTGCATACACACAACTCTACTACTATCACACACGCAATTTTCCGAAATACACACACAACTCTCCTCCATACACAAACACAGTTCTAACACATATAGCTTTTCTACAGCTTTGAAGTATGCACTCACACCTCTGTTACATACACGCACTGTTTTGCTACATACTTGTACACAGCTTTCTTACATACACCAACAGCTCTCTTATATACTCATGCAGCTCCACACACACAAACACTTATATATATATATATATATATATGTACACTCATCCATCGTATACATTACCACATCTTGAAATTCCTTCCAGGAATGTGACTGATCACATGACCTGAAAGGTTCAATGGCTAATCAACAACTTTGTTTGATTGGGACCCTATCCATGCCACCTCACATATCAGGAGTGTCGTTCTTCTTTTCATAAAGAGGTCCAAGGGCTAGTCTTGCAGAAGTTTTTTCAGCTACACAGGATGCGCAACATCCGTGCAAGTCCTGGTGACTTTCTCCCCTGCACTGCACCGATCAGATAGATCAGTGTGGGGCAGGAGAAAGGAGAACAGTTCTTTCAGTGATCATGAAGGATGCTGTCAGTGTTTTCCTCCATCAGAATAAGCAGCCTCTAGACTGTAAGAAACACACACATTTTAACATCATTTTGATTGTCTAAAATTTACTGCAGCTAAAAATTACATTTGGTTTACAATGCATTTTGCCAGATATGTTGTCACTTGTCAAAGCTAAGAATTTTACATGCTGGGTTTTTTTATGGCACATTTAGCACTGATAAGTTGTCACACTCTTGCTTAATATGTTAACATTCTGTCTGTAAACTGTATATGCATAGCTACCTTTTTGAAGCAATATTGAGATTTACTTAAGAACGTGGGGCCCAATAAATACCATCAATGGTGCCCAGTCCAAGAGATGGTGGATACTATAGGTAAACACCACCTCATCATGCACTAAAACTTACTAAAAAAAAAAAGATGTGAAGTTCACACATATAGAAAATGGACATTTTGTGAATACATATTACACGTATTGTAAAATAGATAGAGCTCATATGTAGAGTTTGTTTGATAAACTTTCCTACTACTTTGTCTAAATTAGAAGCAAATTGGTTGAACATTACTTCTACCTAAAATGGCAGAAAACGCACCTATCTTGGTGATGGACAGGACAGCTAGAGGGGATATGGAGGAGGCTGTTATTTTTTTTTTAATAGGTGTACTTTCACCAATTTGCTGATAATTCATTGAAAGTAGATGATCGGTACAATTGCTGCCAATGCATTTTTTAAAGCTGTATTGTCATGAGTCAAATTTGATCATGTTAGGTTCTTGCATAGGTCCTATAGCATTGATAAGTTTCCACCCTCTTTCCTACATACACACATCTCTCCTGCATACACACAACTCTACTACTATCACACACGCAATTTTCCGAAATACACACACAACTCTCCTCCATACACAAACACAGTTCTAACACATATAGCTTTTCTACAGCTTTGAAGTATGCACTCACACCTCTGTTACATACACGCACTGTTTTGCTACATACTTGTACACAGCTTTCTTACATACACCAACAGCTCTCTTATATACTCATGCAGCTCCACACACACAAACACTTATATATATATATATATATATATATGTACACTCATCCATCGTATACATTACCACATCTTGAAATTCCTTCCAGGAATGTGACTGATCACATGACCTGAAAGGTTCAATGGCTAATCAACAACTTTGTTTGATTGGGACCCTATCCATGCCACCTCACATATCAGGAGTGTCGTTCTTCTTTTCATAAAGAGGTCCAAGGGCTAGTCTTGCAGAAGTTTTTTCAGCTACACAGGATGCGCAACATCCGTGCAAGTCCTGGTGACTTTCTCCCCTGCACTGCACCGATCAGATAGATCAGTGTGGGGCAGGAGAAAGGAGAACAGTTCTTTCAGTGATCATGAAGGATGCTGTCAGTGTTTTCCTCCATCAGAATAAGCAGCCTCTAGACTGTAAGAAACACACACATTTTAACATCATTTTGATTGTCTAAAATTTACTGCAGCTAAAAATTACATTTGGTTTACAATGCATTTTGCCAGATATGTTGTCACTTGTCAAAGCTAAGAATTTTACATGCTGGGTTTTTTTATGGCACATTTAGCACTGATAAGTTGTCACACTCTTGCTTAATATGTTAACATTCTGTCTGTAAACTGTATATGCATAGCTACCTTTTTGAAGCAATATTGAGATTTACTTAAGAACGTGGGGCCCAATAAATACCATCAATGGTGCCCAGTCCAAGAGATGGTGGATCCTATAGGTAAACACCACCTCATCATGCACTAAAACTTACTAAAAAAAAAAAAGATGTGAAGTTCACACATATAGAAAATGGACATTTTGTGAATACATATTACACGTATTGTAAAATAGATAGAGCTCATATGTAGAGTTTGTTTGATAAACTTTCCTACTACTTTGTCTAAATTAGAAGCAAATTGGTTGAACATTACTTCTACCTAAAATGGCAGAAAACGCACCTATCTTGGTGATGGACAGGACAGCTAGAGGGGATATGGAGGAGGCTGTTATTTTTTTTTTAATAGGTGTACTTTCACCAATTTACTGATAATTAATTGAAAGTAGATGATCGGTACAATTGCTGCCAATGCATTTTTTAAAGCTGTATTGTCATGAGTCAAATTTGATCATGTTAGGTTCTTGCATAGGTCCTATAGCATTGATAAGTTTCCACCCTCTTTCCTACATACACACATCTCTCCTGCATACACACAACTCTACTACTATCACACACGCAATTTTCCGAAATACACACACAACTCTCCTCCATACACAAACACAGTTCTAACACATATAGCTTTTCTACAGCTTTGAAGTATGCACTCACACCTCTGTTACATACACGCACTGTTTTGCTACATACTTGTACACAGCTTTCTTACATACACCAACAGCTCTCTTATATACTCATGCAGCTCCACACACACAAACACTTATATATATATATATATATATATGTACACTCATCCATCGTATACATTACCACATCTTGAAATTCCTTCCAGGAATGTGACTGATCACATGACCTGAAAGGTTCAATGGCTAATCAACAACTTTGTTTGATTGGGACCCTATCCATGCCACCTCACATATCAGGAGTGTCGTTCTTCTTTTCATAAAGAGGTCCAAGGGCTAGTCTTGCAGAAGTTTTTTCAGCTACACAGGATGCGCAACATCCGTGCAAGTCCTGGTGACTTTCTCCCCTGCACTGCACCGATCAGATAGATCAGTGTGGGGCAGGAGAAAGGAGAACAGTTCTTTCAGTGATCATGAAGGATGCTGTCAGTGTTTTCCTCCATCAGAATAAGCAGCCTCTAGACTGTAAGAAACACACACATTTTAACATCATTTTGATTGTCTAAAATTTACTGCAGCTAAAAATTACATTTGGTTTACAATGCATTTTGCCAGATATGTTGTCACTTGTCAAAGCTAAGAATTTTACATGCTGGGTTTTTTTATGGCACATTTAGCACTGATAAGTTGTCACACTCTTGCTTAATATGTTAACATTCTGTCTGTAAACTGTATATGCATAGCTACCTTTTTGAAGCAATATTGAGATTTACTTAAGAACGTGGGGCCCAATAAATACCATCAATGGTGCCCAGTCCAAGAGATGGTGGATACTATAGGTAAACACCACCTCATCATGCACTAAAACTTACTAAAAAAAAAAAGATGTGAAGTTCACACATATAGAAAATGGACATTTTGTGAATACATATTACACGTATTGTAAAATAGATAGAGCTCATATGTAGAGTTTGTTTGATAAACTTTCCTACTACTTTGTCTAAATTAGAAGCAAATTGGTTGAACATTACTTCTACCTAAAATGGCAGAAAACGCACCTATCTTGGTGATGGACAGGACAGCTAGAGGGGATATGGAGGAGGCTGTTATTTTTTTTTTAATAGGTGTACTTTCACCAATTTGCTGATAATTCATTGAAAGTAGATGATCGGTACAATTGCTGCCAATGCATTTTTTAAAGCTGTATTGTCATGAGTCAAATTTGATCATGTTAGGTTCTTGCATAGGTCCTATAGCATTGATAAGTTTCCACCCTCTTTCCTACATACACACATCTCTCCTGCATACACACAACTCTACTACTATCACACACGCAATTTTCCGAAATACACACACAACTCTCCTCCATACACAAACACAGTTCTAACACATATAGCTTTTCTACAGCTTTGAAGTATGCACTCACACCTCTGTTACATACACGCACTGTTTTGCTACATACTTGTACACAGCTTTCTTACATACACCAACAGCTCTCTTATATACTCATGCAGCTCCACACACACAAACACTTATATATATATATATATATATATATGTACACTCATCCATCGTATACATTACCACATCTTGAAATTCCTTCCAGGAATGTGACTGATCACATGACCTGAAAGGTTCAATGGCTAATCAACAACTTTGTTTGATTGGGACCCTATCCATGCCACCTCACATATCAGGAGTGTCGTTCTTCTTTTCATAAAGAGGTCCAAGGGCTAGTCTTGCAGAAGTTTTTTCAGCTACACAGGATGCGCAACATCCGTGCAAGTCCTGGTGACTTTCTCCCCTGCACTGCACCGATCAGATAGATCAGTGTGGGGCAGGAGAAAGGAGAACAGTTCTTTCAGTGATCATGAAGGATGCTGTCAGTGTTTTCCTCCATCAGAATAAGCAGCCTCTAGACTGTAAGAAACACACACATTTTAACATCATTTTGATTGTCTAAAATTTACTGCAGCTAAAAATTACATTTGGTTTACAATGCATTTTGCCAGATATGTTGTCACTTGTCAAAGCTAAGAATTTTACATGCTGGGTTTTTTTATGGCACATTTAGCACTGATAAGTTGTCACACTCTTGCTTAATATGTTAACATTCTGTCTGTAAACTGTATATGCATAGCTACCTTTTTGAAGCAATATTGAGATTTACTTAAGAACGTGGGGCCCAATAAATACCATCAATGGTGCCCAGTCCAAGAGATGGTGGATCCTATAGGTAAACACCACCTCATCATGCACTAAAACTTACTAAAAAAAAAAAAGATGTGAAGTTCACACATATAGAAAATGGACATTTTGTGAATACATATTACACGTATTGTAAAATAGATAGAGCTCATATGTAGAGTTTGTTTGATAAACTTTCCTACTACTTTGTCTAAATTAGAAGCAAATTGGTTGAACATTACTTCTACCTAAAATGGCAGAAAACGCACCTATCTTGGTGATGGACAGGACAGCTAGAGGGGATATGGAGGAGGCTGTTATTTTTTTTTTAATAGGTGTACTTTCACCAATTTACTGATAATTAATTGAAAGTAGATGATCGGTACAATTGCTGCCAATGCATTTTTTAAAGCTGTATTGTCATGAGTCAAATTTGATCATGTTAGGTTCTTGCATAGGTCCTATAGCATTGATAAGTTTCCACCCTCTTTCCTACATACACACATCTCTCCTGCATACACACAACTCTACTACTATCACACACGCAATTTTCCGAAATACACACACAACTCTCCTCCATACACAAACACAGTTCTAACACATATAGCTTTTCTACAGCTTTGAAGTATGCACTCACACCTCTGTTACATACACGCACTGTTTTGCTACATACTTGTACACAGCTTTCTTACATACACCAACAGCTCTCTTATATACTCATGCAGCTCCACACACACAAACACTTATATATATATATATATATATATATGTACACTCATCCATCGTATACATTACCACATCTTGAAATTCCTTCCAGGAATGTGACTGATCACATGACCTGAAAGGTTCAATGGCTAATCAACAACTTTGTTTGATTGGGACCCTATCCATGCCACCTCACATATCAGGAGTGTCGTTCTTCTTTTCATAAAGAGGTCCAAGGGCTAGTCTTGCAGAAGTTTTTTCAGCTACACAGGATGCGCAACATCCGTGCAAGTCCTGGTGACTTTCTCCCCTGCACTGCACCGATCAGATAGATCAGTGTGGGGCAGGAGAAAGGAGAACAGTTCTTTCAGTGATCATGAAGGATGCTGTCAGTGTTTTCCTCCATCAGAATAAGCAGCCTCTAGACTGTAAGAAACACACACATTTTAACATCATTTTGATTGTCTAAAATTTACTGCAGCTAAAAATTACATTTGGTTTACAATGCATTTTGCCAGATATGTTGTCACTTGTCAAAGCTAAGAATTTTACATGCTGGGTTTTTTTATGGCACATTTAGCACTGATAAGTTGTCACACTCTTGCTTAATATGTTAACATTCTGTCTGTAAACTGTATATGCATAGCTACCTTTTTGAAGCAATATTGAGATTTACTTAAGAACGTGGGGCCCAATAAATACCATCAATGGTGCCCAGTCCAAGAGATGGTGGATCCTATAGGTAAACACCACCTCATCATGCACTAAAACTTACTAAAAAAAAAAAAGATGTGAAGTTCACACATATAGAAAATGGACATTTTGTGAATACATATTACACGTATTGTAAAATAGATAGAGCTCATATGTAGAGTTTGTTTGATAAACTTTCCTACTACTTTGTCTAAATTAGAAGCAAATTGGTTGAACATTACTTCTACCTAAAATGGCAGAAAACGCACCTATCTTGGTGATGGACAGGACAGCTAGAGGGGATATGGAGGAGGCTGTTATTTTTTTTTTAATAGGTGTACTTTCACCAATTTACTGATAATTAATTGAAAGTAGATGATCGGTACAATTGCTGCCAATGCATTTTTTAAAGCTGTATTGTCATGAGTCAAATTTGATCATGTTAGGTTCTTGCATAGGTCCTATAGCATTGATAAGTTTCCACCCTCTTTCCTACATACACACATCTCTCCTGCATACACACAACTCTACTACTATCACACACGCAATTTTCCGAAATACACACACAACTCTCCTCCATACACAAACACAGTTCTAACACATATAGCTTTTCTACAGCTTTGAAGTATGCACTCACACCTCTGTTACATACACGCACTGTTTTGCTACATACTTGTACACAGCTTTCTTACATACACCAACAGCTCTCTTATATACTCATGCAGCTCCACACACACAAACACTTATATATATATATATATATATATATGTACACTCATCCATCGTATACATTACCACATCTTGAAATTCCTTCCAGGAATGTGACTGATCACATGACCTGAAAGGTTCAATGGCTAATCAACAACTTTGTTTGATTGGGACCCTATCCATGCCACCTCACATATCAGGAGTGTCGTTCTTCTTTTCATAAAGAGGTCCAAGGGCTAGTCTTGCAGAAGTTTTTTCAGCTACACAGGATGCGCAACATCCGTGCAAGTCCTGGTGACTTTCTCCCCTGCACTGCACCGATCAGATAGATCAGTGTGGGGCAGGAGAAAGGAGAACAGTTCTTTCAGTGATCATGAAGGATGCTGTCAGTGTTTTCCTCCATCAGAATAAGCAGCCTCTAGACTGTAAGAAACACACACATTTTAACATCATTTTGATTGTCTAAAATTTACTGCAGCTAAAAATTACATTTGGTTTACAATGCATTTTGCCAGATATGTTGTCACTTGTCAAAGCTAAGAATTTTACATGCTGGGTTTTTTTATGGCACATTTAGCACTGATAAGTTGTCACACTCTTGCTTAATATGTTAACATTCTGTCTGTAAACTGTATATGCATAGCTACCTTTTTGAAGCAATATTGAGATTTACTTAAGAACGTGGGGCCCAATAAATACCATCAATGGTGCCCAGTCCAAGAGATGGTGGATCCTATAGGTAAACACCACCTCATCATGCACTAAAACTTACTAAAAAAAAAAAAGATGTGAAGTTCACACATATAGAAAATGGACATTTTGTGAATACATATTACACGTATTGTAAAATAGATAGAGCTCATATGTAGAGTTTGTTTGATAAACTTTCCTACTACTTTGTCTAAATTAGAAGCAAATTGGTTGAACATTACTTCTACCTAAAATGGCAGAAAACGCACCTATCTTGGTGATGGACAGGACAGCTAGAGGGGATATGGAGGAGGCTGTTATTTTTTTTTTAATAGGTGTACTTTCACCAATTTACTGATAATTAATTGAAAGTAGATGATCGGTACAATTGCTGCCAATGCATTTTTTAAAGCTGTATTGTCATGAGTCAAATTTGATCATGTTAGGTTCTTGCATAGGTCCTATAGCATTGATAAGTTTCCACCCTCTTTCCTACATACACACATCTCTCCTGCATACACACAACTCTACTACTATCACACACGCAATTTTCCGAAATACACACACAACTCTCCTCCATACACAAACACAGTTCTAACACATATAGCTTTTCTACAGCTTTGAAGTATGCACTCACACCTCTGTTACATACACGCACTGTTTTGCTACATACTTGTACACAGCTTTCTTACATACACCAACAGCTCTCTTATATACTCATGCAGCTCCACACACACAAACACTTATATATATATATATATATATATATGTACACTCATCCATCGTATACATTACCACATCTTGAAATTCCTTCCAGGAATGTGACTGATCACATGACCTGAAAGGTTCAATGGCTAATCAACAACTTTGTTTGATTGGGACCCTATCCATGCCACCTCACATATCAGGAGTGTCGTTCTTCTTTTCATAAAGAGGTCCAAGGGCTAGTCTTGCAGAAGTTTTTTCAGCTACACAGGATGCGCAACATCCGTGCAAGTCCTGGTGACTTTCTCCCCTGCACTGCACCGATCAGATAGATCAGTGTGGGGCAGGAGAAAGGAGAACAGTTCTTTCAGTGATCATGAAGGATGCTGTCAGTGTTTTCCTCCATCAGAATAAGCAGCCTCTAGACTGTAAGAAACACACACATTTTAACATCATTTTGATTGTCTAAAATTTACTGCAGCTAAAAATTACATTTGGTTTACAATGCATTTTGCCAGATATGTTGTCACTTGTCAAAGCTAAGAATTTTACATGCTGGGTTTTTTTATGGCACATTTAGCACTGATAAGTTGTCACACTCTTGCTTAATATGTTAACATTCTGTCTGTAAACTGTATATGCATAGCTACCTTTTTGAAGCAATATTGAGATTTACTTAAGAACGTGGGGCCCAATAAATACCATCAATGGTGCCCAGTCCAAGAGATGGTGGATCCTATAGGTAAACACCACCTCATCATGCACTAAAACTTACTAAAAAAAAAAAAGATGTGAAGTTCACACATATAGAAAATGGACATTTTGTGAATACATATTACACGTATTGTAAAATAGATAGAGCTCATATGTAGAGTTTGTTTGATAAACTTTCCTACTACTTTGTCTAAATTAGAAGCAAATTGGTTGAACATTACTTCTACCTAAAATGGCAGAAAACGCACCTATCTTGGTGATGGACAGGACAGCTAGAGGGGATATGGAGGAGGCTGTTATTTTTTTTTTAATAGGTGTACTTTCACCAATTTACTGATAATTAATTGAAAGTAGATGATCGGTACAATTGCTGCCAATGCATTTTTTAAAGCTGTATTGTCATGAGTCAAATTTGATCATGTTAGGTTCTTGCATAGGTCCTATAGCATTGATAAGTTTCCACCCTCTTTCCTACATACACACATCTCTCCTGCATACACACAACTCTACTACTATCACACACGCAATTTTCCGAAATACACACACAACTCTCCTCCATACACAAACACAGTTCTAACACATATAGCTTTTCTACAGCTTTGAAGTATGCACTCACACCTCTGTTACATACACGCACTGTTTTGCTACATACTTGTACACAGCTTTCTTACATACACCAACAGCTCTCTTATATACTCATGCAGCTCCACACACACAAACACTTATATATATATATATATATATATATGTACACTCATCCATCGTATACATTACCACATCTTGAAATTCCTTCCAGGAATGTGACTGATCACATGACCTGAAAGGTTCAATGGCTAATCAACAACTTTGTTTGATTGGGACCCTATCCATGCCACCTCACATATCAGGAGTGTCGTTCTTCTTTTCATAAAGAGGTCCAAGGGCTAGTCTTGCAGAAGTTTTTTCAGCTACACAGGATGCGCAACATCCGTGCAAGTCCTGGTGACTTTCTCCCCTGCACTGCACCGATCAGATAGATCAGTGTGGGGCAGGAGAAAGGAGAACAGTTCTTTCAGTGATCATGAAGGATGCTGTCAGTGTTTTCCTCCATCAGAATAAGCAGCCTCTAGACTGTAAGAAACACACACATTTTAACATCATTTTGATTGTCTAAAATTTACTGCAGCTAAAAATTACATTTGGTTTACAATGCATTTTGCCAGATATGTTGTCACTTGTCAAAGCTAAGAATTTTACATGCTGGGTTTTTTTATGGCACATTTAGCACTGATAAGTTGTCACACTCTTGCTTAATATGTTAACATTCTGTCTGTAAACTGTATATGCATAGCTACCTTTTTGAAGCAATATTGAGATTTACTTAAGAACGTGGGGCCCAATAAATACCATCAATGGTGCCCAGTCCAAGAGATGGTGGATACTATAGGTAAACACCACCTCATCATGCACTAAAACTTACTAAAAAAAAAAAAGATGTGAAGTTCACACATATAGAAAATGGACATTTTGTGAATACATATTACACGTATTGTAAAATAGATAGAGCTCATATGTAGAGTTTGTTTGATAAACTTTCCTACTACTTTGTCTAAATTAGAAGCAAATTGGTTGAACATTACTTCTACCTAAAATGGCAGAAAACGCACCTATCTTGGTGATGGACAGGACAGCTAGAGGGGATATGGAGGAGGCTGTTATTTTTTTTTTAATAGGTGTACTTTCACCAATTTGCTGATAATTCATTGAAAGTAGATGATCGGTACAATTGCTGCCAATGCATTTTTTAAAGCTGTATTGTCATGAGTCAAATTTGATCATGTTAGGTTCTTGCATAGGTCCTATAGCATTGATAAGTTTCCACCCTCTTTCCTACATACACACATCTCTCCTGCATACACACAACTCTACTACTATCACACACGCAATTTTCCGAAATACACACACAACTCTCCTCCATACACAAACACAGTTCTAACACATATAGCTTTTCTACAGCTTTGAAGTATGCACTCACACCTCTGTTACATACACGCACTGTTTTGCTACATACTTGTACACAGCTTTCTTACATACACCAACAGCTCTCTTATATACTCATGCAGCTCCACACACACAAACACTTATATATATATATATATATATATATGTACACTCATCCATCGTATACATTACCACATCTTGAAATTCCTTCCAGGAATGTGACTGATCACATGACCTGAAAGGTTCAATGGCTAATCAACAACTTTGTTTGATTGGGACCCTATCCATGCCACCTCACATATCAGGAGTGTCGTTCTTCTTTTCATAAAGAGGTCCAAGGGCTAGTCTTGCAGAAGTTTTTTCAGCTACACAGGATGCGCAACATCCGTGCAAGTCCTGGTGACTTTCTCCCCTGCACTGCACCGATCAGATAGATCAGTGTGGGGCAGGAGAAAGGAGAACAGTTCTTTCAGTGATCATGAAGGATGCTGTCAGTGTTTTCCTCCATCAGAATAAGCAGCCTCTAGACTGTAAGAAACACACACATTTTAACATCATTTTGATTGTCTAAAATTTACTGCAGCTAAAAATTACATTTGGTTTACAATGCATTTTGCCAGATATGTTGTCACTTGTCAAAGCTAAGAATTTTACATGCTGGGTTTTTTTATGGCACATTTAGCACTGATAAGTTGTCACACTCTTGCTTAATATGTTAACATTCTGTCTGTAAACTGTATATGCATAGCTACCTTTTTGAAGCAATATTGAGATTTACTTAAGAACGTGGGGCCCAATAAATACCATCAATGGTGCCCAGTCCAAGAGATGGTGGATCCTATAGGTAAACACCACCTCATCATGCACTAAAACTTACTAAAAAAAAAAAAGATGTGAAGTTCACACATATAGAAAATGGACATTTTGTGAATACATATTACACGTATTGTAAAATAGATAGAGCTCATATGTAGAGTTTGTTTGATAAACTTTCCTACTACTTTGTCTAAATTAGAAGCAAATTGGTTGAACATTACTTCTACCTAAAATGGCAGAAAACGCACCTATCTTGGTGATGGACAGGACAGCTAGAGGGGATATGGAGGAGGCTGTTATTTTTTTTTTAATAGGTGTACTTTCACCAATTTACTGATAATTAATTGAAAGTAGATGATCGGTACAATTGCTGCCAATGCATTTTTTAAAGCTGTATTGTCATGAGTCAAATTTGATCATGTTAGGTTCTTGCATAGGTCCTATAGCATTGATAAGTTTCCACCCTCTTTCCTACATACACACATCTCTCCTGCATACACACAACTCTACTACTATCACACACGCAATTTTCCGAAATACACACACAACTCTCCTCCATACACAAACACAGTTCTAACACATATAGCTTTTCTACAGCTTTGAAGTATGCACTCACACCTCTGTTACATACACGCACTGTTTTGCTACATACTTGTACACAGCTTTCTTACATACACCAACAGCTCTCTTATATACTCATGCAGCTCCACACACACAAACACTTATATATATATATATATATATATATGTACACTCATCCATCGTATACATTACCACATCTTGAAATTCCTTCCAGGAATGTGACTGATCACATGACCTGAAAGGTTCAATGGCTAATCAACAACTTTGTTTGATTGGGACCCTATCCATGCCACCTCACATATCAGGAGTGTCGTTCTTCTTTTCATAAAGAGGTCCAAGGGCTAGTCTTGCAGAAGTTTTTTCAGCTACACAGGATGCGCAACATCCGTGCAAGTCCTGGTGACTTTCTCCCCTGCACTGCACCGATCAGATAGATCAGTGTGGGGCAGGAGAAAGGAGAACAGTTCTTTCAGTGATCATGAAGGATGCTGTCAGTGTTTTCCTCCATCAGAATAAGCAGCCTCTAGACTGTAAGAAACACACACATTTTAACATCATTTTGATTGTCTAAAATTTACTGCAGCTAAAAATTACATTTGGTTTACAATGCATTTTGCCAGATATGTTGTCACTTGTCAAAGCTAAGAATTTTACATGCTGGGTTTTTTTATGGCACATTTAGCACTGATAAGTTGTCACACTCTTGCTTAATATGTTAACATTCTGTCTGTAAACTGTATATGCATAGCTACCTTTTTGAAGCAATATTGAGATTTACTTAAGAACGTGGGGCCCAATAAATACCATCAATGGTGCCCAGTCCAAGAGATGGTGGATCCTATAGGTAAACACCACCTCATCATGCACTAAAACTTACTAAAAAAAAAAAAGATGTGAAGTTCACACATATAGAAAATGGACATTTTGTGAATACATATTACACGTATTGTAAAATAGATAGAGCTCATATGTAGAGTTTGTTTGATAAACTTTCCTACTACTTTGTCTAAATTAGAAGCAAATTGGTTGAACATTACTTCTACCTAAAATGGCAGAAAACGCACCTATCTTGGTGATGGACAGGACAGCTAGAGGGGATATGGAGGAGGCTGTTATTTTTTTTTTAATAGGTGTACTTTCACCAATTTACTGATAATTAATTGAAAGTAGATGATCGGTACAATTGCTGCCAATGCATTTTTTAAAGCTGTATTGTCATGAGTCAAATTTGATCATGTTAGGTTCTTGCATAGGTCCTATAGCATTGATAAGTTTCCACCCTCTTTCCTACATACACACATCTCTCCTGCATACACACAACTCTACTACTATCACACACGCAATTTTCCGAAATACACACACAACTCTCCTCCATACACAAACACAGTTCTAACACATATAGCTTTTCTACAGCTTTGAAGTATGCACTCACACCTCTGTTACATACACGCACTGTTTTGCTACATACTTGTACACAGCTTTCTTACATACACCAACAGCTCTCTTATATACTCATGCAGCTCCACACACACAAACACTTATATATATATATATATATATATATGTACACTCATCCATCGTATACATTACCACATCTTGAAATTCCTTCCAGGAATGTGACTGATCACATGACCTGAAAGGTTCAATGGCTAATCAACAACTTTGTTTGATTGGGACCCTATCCATGCCACCTCACATATCAGGAGTGTCGTTCTTCTTTTCATAAAGAGGTCCAAGGGCTAGTCTTGCAGAAGTTTTTTCAGCTACACAGGATGCGCAACATCCGTGCAAGTCCTGGTGACTTTCTCCCCTGCACTGCACCGATCAGATAGATCAGTGTGGGGCAGGAGAAAGGAGAACAGTTCTTTCAGTGATCATGAAGGATGCTGTCAGTGTTTTCCTCCATCAGAATAAGCAGCCTCTAGACTGTAAGAAACACACACATTTTAACATCATTTTGATTGTCTAAAATTTACTGCAGCTAAAAATTACATTTGGTTTACAATGCATTTTGCCAGATATGTTGTCACTTGTCAAAGCTAAGAATTTTACATGCTGGGTTTTTTTATGGCACATTTAGCACTGATAAGTTGTCACACTCTTGCTTAATATGTTAACATTCTGTCTGTAAACTGTATATGCATAGCTACCTTTTTGAAGCAATATTGAGATTTACTTAAGAACGTGGGGCCCAATAAATACCATCAATGGTGCCCAGTCCAAGAGATGGTGGATCCTATAGGTAAACACCACCTCATCATGCACTAAAACTTACTAAAAAAAAAAAAGATGTGAAGTTCACACATATAGAAAATGGACATTTTGTGAATACATATTACACGTATTGTAAAATAGATAGAGCTCATATGTAGAGTTTGTTTGATAAACTTTCCTACTACTTTGTCTAAATTAGAAGCAAATTGGTTGAACATTACTTCTACCTAAAATGGCAGAAAACGCACCTATCTTGGTGATGGACAGGACAGCTAGAGGGGATATGGAGGAGGCTGTTATTTTTTTTTTAATAGGTGTACTTTCACCAATTTACTGATAATTAATTGAAAGTAGATGATCGGTACAATTGCTGCCAATGCATTTTTTAAAGCTGTATTGTCATGAGTCAAATTTGATCATGTTAGGTTCTTGCATAGGTCCTATAGCATTGATAAGTTTCCACCCTCTTTCCTACATACACACATCTCTCCTGCATACACACAACTCTACTACTATCACACACGCAATTTTCCGAAATACACACACAACTCTCCTCCATACACAAACACAGTTCTAACACATATAGCTTTTCTACAGCTTTGAAGTATGCACTCACACCTCTGTTACATACACGCACTGTTTTGCTACATACTTGTACACAGCTTTCTTACATACACCAACAGCTCTCTTATATACTCATGCAGCTCCACACACACAAACACTTATATATATATATATATATATATATATATATGTACACTCATCCATCGTATACATTACCACATCTTGAAATTCCTTCCAGGAATGTGACTGATCACATGACCTGAAAGGTTCAATGGCTAATCAACAACTTTGTTTGATTGGGACCCTATCCATGCCACCTCACATATCAGGAGTGTCGTTCTTCTTTTCATAAAGAGGTCCAAGGGCTAGTCTTGCAGAAGTTTTTTCAGCTACACAGGATGCGCAACATCCGTGCAAGTCCTGGTGACTTTCTCCCCTGCACTGCACCGATCAGATAGATCAGTGTGGGGCAGGAGAAAGGAGAACAGTTCTTTCAGTGATCATGAAGGATGCTGTCAGTGTTTTCCTCCATCAGAATAAGCAGCCTCTAGACTGTAAGAAACACACACATTTTAACATCATTTTGATTGTCTAAAATTTACTGCAGCTAAAAATTACATTTGGTTTACAATGCATTTTGCCAGATATGTTGTCACTTGTCAAAGCTAAGAATTTTACATGCTGGGTTTTTTTATGGCACATTTAGCACTGATAAGTTGTCACACTCTTGCTTAATATGTTAACATTCTGTCTGTAAACTGTATATGCATAGCTACCTTTTTGAAGCAATATTGAGATTTACTTAAGAACGTGGGGCCCAATAAATACCATCAATGGTGCCCAGTCCAAGAGATGGTGGATCCTATAGGTAAACACCACCTCATCATGCACTAAAACTTACTAAAAAAAAAAAAGATGTGAAGTTCACACATATAGAAAATGGACATTTTGTGAATACATATTACACGTATTGTAAAATAGATAGAGCTCATATGTAGAGTTTGTTTGATAAACTTTCCTACTACTTTGTCTAAATTAGAAGCAAATTGGTTGAACATTACTTCTACCTAAAATGGCAGAAAACGCACCTATCTTGGTGATGGACAGGACAGCTAGAGGGGATATGGAGGAGGCTGTTATTTTTTTTTTAATAGGTGTACTTTCACCAATTTACTGATAATTAATTGAAAGTAGATGATCGGTACAATTGCTGCCAATGCATTTTTTAAAGCTGTATTGTCATGAGTCAAATTTGATCATGTTAGGTTCTTGCATAGGTCCTATAGCATTGATAAGTTTCCACCCTCTTTCCTACATACACACATCTCTCCTGCATACACACAACTCTACTACTATCACACACGCAATTTTCCGAAATACACACACAACTCTCCTCCATACACAAACACAGTTCTAACACATATAGCTTTTCTACAGCTTTGAAGTATGCACTCACACCTCTGTTACATACACGCACTGTTTTGCTACATACTTGTACACAGCTTTCTTACATACACCAACAGCTCTCTTATATACTCATGCAGCTCCACACACACAAACACTTATATATATATATATATATATATATATGTACACTCATCCATCGTATACATTACCACATCTTGAAATTCCTTCCAGGAATGTGACTGATCACATGACCTGAAAGGTTCAATGGCTAATCAACAACTTTGTTTGATTGGGACCCTATCCATGCCACCTCACATATCAGGAGTGTCGTTCTTCTTTTCATAAAGAGGTCCAAGGGCTAGTCTTGCAGAAGTTTTTTCAGCTACACAGGATGCGCAACATCCGTGCAAGTCCTGGTGACTTTCTCCCCTGCACTGCACCGATCAGATAGATCAGTGTGGGGCAGGAGAAAGGAGAACAGTTCTTTCAGTGATCATGAAGGATGCTGTCAGTGTTTTCCTCCATCAGAATAAGCAGCCTCTAGACTGTAAGAAACACACACATTTTAACATCATTTTGATTGTCTAAAATTTACTGCAGCTAAAAATTACATTTGGTTTACAATGCATTTTGCCAGATATGTTGTCACTTGTCAAAGCTAAGAATTTTACATGCTGGGTTTTTTTATGGCACATTTAGCACTGATAAGTTGTCACACTCTTGCTTAATATGTTAACATTCTGTCTGTAAACTGTATATGCATAGCTACCTTTTTGAAGCAATATTGAGATTTACTTAAGAACGTGGGGCCCAATAAATACCATCAATGGTGCCCAGTCCAAGAGATGGTGGATCCTATAGGTAAACACCACCTCATCATGCACTAAAACTTACTAAAAAAAAAAAAGATGTGAAGTTCACACATATAGAAAATGGACATTTTGTGAATACATATTACACGTATTGTAAAATAGATAGAGCTCATATGTAGAGTTTGTTTGATAAACTTTCCTACTACTTTGTCTAAATTAGAAGCAAATTGGTTGAACATTACTTCTACCTAAAATGGCAGAAAACGCACCTATCTTGGTGATGGACAGGACAGCTAGAGGGGATATGGAGGAGGCTGTTATTTTTTTTTTAATAGGTGTACTTTCACCAATTTACTGATAATTAATTGAAAGTAGATGATCGGTACAATTGCTGCCAATGCATTTTTTAAAGCTGTATTGTCATGAGTCAAATTTGATCATGTTAGGTTCTTGCATAGGTCCTATAGCATTGATAAGTTTCCACCCTCTTTCCTACATACACACATCTCTCCTGCATACACACAACTCTACTACTATCACACACGCAATTTTCCGAAATACACACACAACTCTCCTCCATACACAAACACAGTTCTAACACATATAGCTTTTCTACAGCTTTGAAGTATGCACTCACACCTCTGTTACATACACGCACTGTTTTGCTACATACTTGTACACAGCTTTCTTACATACACCAACAGCTCTCTTATATACTCATGCAGCTCCACACACACAAACACTTATATATATATATATATATATATATATATATATATATGTACACTCATCCATCGTATACATTACCACATCTTGAAATTCCTTCCAGGAATGTGACTGATCACATGACCTGAAAGGTTCAATGGCTAATCAACAACTTTGTTTGATTGGGACCCTATCCATGCCACCTCACATATCAGGAGTGTCGTTCTTCTTTTCATAAAGAGGTCCAAGGGCTAGTCTTGCAGAAGTTTTTTCAGCTACACAGGATGCGCAACATCCGTGCAAGTCCTGGTGACTTTCTCCCCTGCACTGCACCGATCAGATAGATCAGTGTGGGGCAGGAGAAAGGAGAACAGTTCTTTCAGTGATCATGAAGGATGCTGTCAGTGTTTTCCTCCATCAGAATAAGCAGCCTCTAGACTGTAAGAAACACACACATTTTAACATCATTTTGATTGTCTAAAATTTACTGCAGCTAAAAATTACATTTGGTTTACAATGCATTTTGCCAGATATGTTGTCACTTGTCAAAGCTAAGAATTTTACATGCTGGGTTTTTTTATGGCACATTTAGCACTGATAAGTTGTCACACTCTTGCTTAATATGTTAACATTCTGTCTGTAAACTGTATATGCATAGCTACCTTTTTGAAGCAATATTGAGATTTACTTAAGAACGTGGGGCCCAATAAATACCATCAATGGTGCCCAGTCCAAGAGATGGTGGATCCTATAGGTAAACACCACCTCATCATGCACTAAAACTTACTAAAAAAAAAAAAGATGTGAAGTTCACACATATAGAAAATGGACATTTTGTGAATACATATTACACGTATTGTAAAATAGATAGAGCTCATATGTAGAGTTTGTTTGATAAACTTTCCTACTACTTTGTCTAAATTAGAAGCAAATTGGTTGAACATTACTTCTACCTAAAATGGCAGAAAACGCACCTATCTTGGTGATGGACAGGACAGCTAGAGGGGATATGGAGGAGGCTGTTATTTTTTTTTTAATAGGTGTACTTTCACCAATTTACTGATAATTAATTGAAAGTAGATGATCGGTACAATTGCTGCCAATGCATTTTTTAAAGCTGTATTGTCATGAGTCAAATTTGATCATGTTAGGTTCTTGCATAGGTCCTATAGCATTGATAAGTTTCCACCCTCTTTCCTACATACACACATCTCTCCTGCATACACACAACTCTACTACTATCACACACGCAATTTTCCGAAATACACACACAACTCTCCTCCATACACAAACACAGTTCTAACACATATAGCTTTTCTACAGCTTTGAAGTATGCACTCACACCTCTGTTACATACACGCACTGTTTTGCTACATACTTGTACACAGCTTTCTTACATACACCAACAGCTCTCTTATATACTCATGCAGCTCCACACACACAAACACTTATATATATATATATATATATATATATATGTACACTCATCCATCGTATACATTACCACATCTTGAAATTCCTTCCAGGAATGTGACTGATCACATGACCTGAAAGGTTCAATGGCTAATCAACAACTTTGTTTGATTGGGACCCTATCCATGCCACCTCACATATCAGGAGTGTCGTTCTTCTTTTCATAAAGAGGTCCAAGGGCTAGTCTTGCAGAAGTTTTTTCAGCTACACAGGATGCGCAACATCCGTGCAAGTCCTGGTGACTTTCTCCCCTGCACTGCACCGATCAGATAGATCAGTGTGGGGCAGGAGAAAGGAGAACAGTTCTTTCAGTGATCATGAAGGATGCTGTCAGTGTTTTCCTCCATCAGAATAAGCAGCCTCTAGACTGTAAGAAACACACACATTTTAACATCATTTTGATTGTCTAAAATTTACTGCAGCTAAAAATTACATTTGGTTTACAATGCATTTTGCCAGATATGTTGTCACTTGTCAAAGCTAAGAATTTTACATGCTGGGTTTTTTTATGGCACATTTAGCACTGATAAGTTGTCACACTCTTGCTTAATATGTTAACATTCTGTCTGTAAACTGTATATGCATAGCTACCTTTTTGAAGCAATATTGAGATTTACTTAAGAACGTGGGGCCCAATAAATACCATCAATGGTGCCCAGTCCAAGAGATGGTGGATCCTATAGGTAAACACCACCTCATCATGCACTAAAACTTACTAAAAAAAAAAAAGATGTGAAGTTCACACATATAGAAAATGGACATTTTGTGAATACATATTACACGTATTGTAAAATAGATAGAGCTCATATGTAGAGTTTGTTTGATAAACTTTCCTACTACTTTGTCTAAATTAGAAGCAAATTGGTTGAACATTACTTCTACCTAAAATGGCAGAAAACGCACCTATCTTGGTGATGGACAGGACAGCTAGAGGGGATATGGAGGAGGCTGTTATTTTTTTTTTAATAGGTGTACTTTCACCAATTTACTGATAATTAATTGAAAGTAGATGATCGGTACAATTGCTGCCAATGCATTTTTTAAAGCTGTATTGTCATGAGTCAAATTTGATCATGTTAGGTTCTTGCATAGGTCCTATAGCATTGATAAGTTTCCACCCTCTTTCCTACATACACACATCTCTCCTGCATACACACAACTCTACTACTATCACACACGCAATTTTCCGAAATACACACACAACTCTCCTCCATACACAAACACAGTTCTAACACATATAGCTTTTCTACAGCTTTGAAGTATGCACTCACACCTCTGTTACATACACGCACTGTTTTGCTACATACTTGTACACAGCTTTCTTACATACACCAACAGCTCTCTTATATACTCATGCAGCTCCACACACACAAACACTTATATATATATATATATATATATATATATATGTACACTCATCCATCGTATACATTACCACATCTTGAAATTCCTTCCAGGAATGTGACTGATCACATGACCTGAAAGGTTCAATGGCTAATCAACAACTTTGTTTGATTGGGACCCTATCCATGCCACCTCACATATCAGGAGTGTCGTTCTTCTTTTCATAAAGAGGTCCAAGGGCTAGTCTTGCAGAAGTTTTTTCAGCTACACAGGATGCGCAACATCCGTGCAAGTCCTGGTGACTTTCTCCCCTGCACTGCACCGATCAGATAGATCAGTGTGGGGCAGGAGAAAGGAGAACAGTTCTTTCAGTGATCATGAAGGATGCTGTCAGTGTTTTCCTCCATCAGAATAAGCAGCCTCTAGACTGTAAGAAACACACACATTTTAACATCATTTTGATTGTCTAAAATTTACTGCAGCTAAAAATTACATTTGGTTTACAATGCATTTTGCCAGATATGTTGTCACTTGTCAAAGCTAAGAATTTTACATGCTGGGTTTTTTTATGGCACATTTAGCACTGATAAGTTGTCACACTCTTGCTTAATATGTTAACATTCTGTCTGTAAACTGTATATGCATAGCTACCTTTTTGAAGCAATATTGAGATTTACTTAAGAACGTGGGGCCCAATAAATACCATCAATGGTGCCCAGTCCAAGAGATGGTGGATCCTATAGGTAAACACCACCTCATCATGCACTAAAACTTACTAAAAAAAAAAAAGATGTGAAGTTCACACATATAGAAAATGGACATTTTGTGAATACATATTACACGTATTGTAAAATAGATAGAGCTCATATGTAGAGTTTGTTTGATAAACTTTCCTACTACTTTGTCTAAATTAGAAGCAAATTGGTTGAACATTACTTCTACCTAAAATGGCAGAAAACGCACCTATCTTGGTGATGGACAGGACAGCTAGAGGGGATATGGAGGAGGCTGTTATTTTTTTTTTAATAGGTGTACTTTCACCAATTTACTGATAATTAATTGAAAGTAGATGATCGGTACAATTGCTGCCAATGCATTTTTTAAAGCTGTATTGTCATGAGTCAAATTTGATCATGTTAGGTTCTTGCATAGGTCCTATAGCATTGATAAGTTTCCACCCTCTTTCCTACATACACACATCTCTCCTGCATACACACAACTCTACTACTATCACACACGCAATTTTCCGAAATACACACACAACTCTCCTCCATACACAAACACAGTTCTAACACATATAGCTTTTCTACAGCTTTGAAGTATGCACTCACACCTCTGTTACATACACGCACTGTTTTGCTACATACTTGTACACAGCTTTCTTACATACACCAACAGCTCTCTTATATACTCATGCAGCTCCACACACACAAACACTTATATATATATATATATATATATGTACACTCATCCATCGTATACATTACCACATCTTGAAATTCCTTCCAGGAATGTGACTGATCACATGACCTGAAAGGTTCAATGGCTAATCAACAACTTTGTTTGATTGGGACCCTATCCATGCCACCTCACATATCAGGAGTGTCGTTCTTCTTTTCATAAAGAGGTCCAAGGGCTAGTCTTGCAGAAGTTTTTTCAGCTACACAGGATGCGCAACATCCGTGCAAGTCCTGGTGACTTTCTCCCCTGCACTGCACCGATCAGATAGATCAGTGTGGGGCAGGAGAAAGGAGAACAGTTCTTTCAGTGATCATGAAGGATGCTGTCAGTGTTTTCCTCCATCAGAATAAGCAGCCTCTAGACTGTAAGAAACACACACATTTTAACATCATTTTGATTGTCTAAAATTTACTGCAGCTAAAAATTACATTTGGTTTACAATGCATTTTGCCAGATATGTTGTCACTTGTCAAAGCTAAGAATTTTACATGCTGGGTTTTTTTATGGCACATTTAGCACTGATAAGTTGTCACACTCTTGCTTAATATGTTAACATTCTGTCTGTAAACTGTATATGCATAGCTACCTTTTTGAAGCAATATTGAGATTTACTTAAGAACGTGGGGCCCAATAAATACCATCAATGGTGCCCAGTCCAAGAGATGGTGGATCCTATAGGTAAACACCACCTCATCATGCACTAAAACTTACTAAAAAAAAAAAAGATGTGAAGTTCACACATATAGAAAATGGACATTTTGTGAATACATATTACACGTATTGTAAAATAGATAGAGCTCATATGTAGAGTTTGTTTGATAAACTTTCCTACTACTTTGTCTAAATTAGAAGCAAATTGGTTGAACATTACTTCTACCTAAAATGGCAGAAAACGCACCTATCTTGGTGATGGACAGGACAGCTAGAGGGGATATGGAGGAGGCTGTTATTTTTTTTTTAATAGGTGTACTTTCACCAATTTACTGATAATTAATTGAAAGTAGATGATCGGTACAATTGCTGCCAATGCATTTTTTAAAGCTGTATTGTCATGAGTCAAATTTGATCATGTTAGGTTCTTGCATAGGTCCTATAGCATTGATAAGTTTCCACCCTCTTTCCTACATACACACATCTCTCCTGCATACACACAACTCTACTACTATCACACACGCAATTTTCCGAAATACACACACAACTCTCCTCCATACACAAACACAGTTCTAACACATATAGCTTTTCTACAGCTTTGAAGTATGCACTCACACCTCTGTTACATACACGCACTGTTTTGCTACATACTTGTACACAGCTTTCTTACATACACCAACAGCTCTCTTATATACTCATGCAGCTCCACACACACAAACACTTATATATATATATATATATATATATATATATGTACACTCATCCATCGTATACATTACCACATCTTGAAATTCCTTCCAGGAATGTGACTGATCACATGACCTGAAAGGTTCAATGGCTAATCAACAACTTTGTTTGATTGGGACCCTATCCATGCCACCTCACATATCAGGAGTGTCGTTCTTCTTTTCATAAAGAGGTCCAAGGGCTAGTCTTGCAGAAGTTTTTTCAGCTACACAGGATGCGCAACATCCGTGCAAGTCCTGGTGACTTTCTCCCCTGCACTGCACCGATCAGATAGATCAGTGTGGGGCAGGAGAAAGGAGAACAGTTCTTTCAGTGATCATGAAGGATGCTGTCAGTGTTTTCCTCCATCAGAATAAGCAGCCTCTAGACTGTAAGAAACACACACATTTTAACATCATTTTGATTGTCTAAAATTTACTGCAGCTAAAAATTACATTTGGTTTACAATGCATTTTGCCAGATATGTTGTCACTTGTCAAAGCTAAGAATTTTACATGCTGGGTTTTTTTATGGCACATTTAGCACTGATAAGTTGTCACACTCTTGCTTAATATGTTAACATTCTGTCTGTAAACTGTATATGCATAGCTACCTTTTTGAAGCAATATTGAGATTTACTTAAGAACGTGGGGCCCAATAAATACCATCAATGGTGCCCAGTCCAAGAGATGGTGGATACTATAGGTAAACACCACCTCATCATGCACTAAAACTTACTAAAAAAAAAAAAGATGTGAAGTTCACACATATAGAAAATGGACATTTTGTGAATACATATTACACGTATTGTAAAATAGATAGAGCTCATATGTAGAGTTTGTTTGATAAACTTTCCTACTACTTTGTCTAAATTAGAAGCAAATTGGTTGAACATTACTTCTACCTAAAATGGCAGAAAACGCACCTATCTTGGTGATGGACAGGACAGCTAGAGGGGATATGGAGGAGGCTGTTATTTTTTTTTTAATAGGTGTACTTTCACCAATTTGCTGATAATTCATTGAAAGTAGATGATCGGTACAATTGCTGCCAATGCATTTTTTAAAGCTGTATTGTCATGAGTCAAATTTGATCATGTTAGGTTCTTGCATAGGTCCTATAGCATTGATAAGTTTCCACCCTCTTTCCTACATACACACATCTCTCCTGCATACACACAACTCTACTACTATCACACACGCAATTTTCCGAAATACACACACAACTCTCCTCCATACACAAACACAGTTCTAACACATATAGCTTTTCTACAGCTTTGAAGTATGCACTCACACCTCTGTTACATACACGCACTGTTTTGCTACATACTTGTACACAGCTTTCTTACATACACCAACAGCTCTCTTATATACTCATGCAGCTCCACACACACAAACACTTATATATATATATATATATATGTACACTCATCCATCGTATACATTACCACATCTTGAAATTCCTTCCAGGAATGTGACTGATCACATGACCTGAAAGGTTCAATGGCTAATCAACAACTTTGTTTGATTGGGACCCTATCCATGCCACCTCACATATCAGGAGTGTCGTTCTTCTTTTCATAAAGAGGTCCAAGGGCTAGTCTTGCAGAAGTTTTTTCAGCTACACAGGATGCGCAACATCCGTGCAAGTCCTGGTGACTTTCTCCCCTGCACTGCACCGATCAGATAGATCAGTGTGGGGCAGGAGAAAGGAGAACAGTTCTTTCAGTGATCATGAAGGATGCTGTCAGTGTTTTCCTCCATCAGAATAAGCAGCCTCTAGACTGTAAGAAACACACACATTTTAACATCATTTTGATTGTCTAAAATTTACTGCAGCTAAAAATTACATTTGGTTTACAATGCATTTTGCCAGATATGTTGTCACTTGTCAAAGCTAAGAATTTTACATGCTGGGTTTTTTTATGGCACATTTAGCACTGATAAGTTGTCACACTCTTGCTTAATATGTTAACATTCTGTCTGTAAACTGTATATGCATAGCTACCTTTTTGAAGCAATATTGAGATTTACTTAAGAACGTGGGGCCCAATAAATACCATCAATGGTGCCCAGTCCAAGAGATGGTGGATCCTATAGGTAAACACCACCTCATCATGCACTAAAACTTACTAAAAAAAAAAAAAGATGTGAAGTTCACACATATAGAAAATGGACATTTTGTGAATACATATTACACGTATTGTAAAATAGATAGAGCTCATATGTAGAGTTTGTTTGATAAACTTTCCTACTACTTTGTCTAAATTAGAAGCAAATTGGTTGCACATTACTTCTACCTAAAATGGCAGAAAACGCACCTATCTTGGTGATGGACAGGACAGCTAGAGGGGATATGGAGGAGGCTGTTATTTTTTTTTAATAGGTGTACTTTCACCAATTTACTGATAATTAATTGAAAGTAGATGATCGGTACAATTGCTGCCAATGCATTTTTTAAAGCTGTATTGTCATGAGTCAAATTTGATCATGTTAGGTTCTTGCATAGGTCCTATAGCATTGATAAGTTTCCACCCTCTTTCCTACATACACACATCTCTCCTGCATACACACAACTCTACTACTATCACACACGCAATTTTCCGAAATACACACACAACTCTCCTCCATACACAAACACAGTTCTAACACATATAGCTTTTCTACAGCTTTGAAGTATGCACTCACACCTCTGTTACATACACGCACTGTTTTGCTACATACTTGTACACAGCTTTCTTACATACACCAACAGCTCTCTTATATACTCATGCAGCTCCACACACACAAACACTTATATATATATATATATATGTACACTCATCCATCGTATACATTACCACATCTTGAAATTCCTTCCAGGAATGTGACTGATCACATGACCTGAAAGGTTCAATGGCTAATCAACAACTTTGTTTGATTGGGACCCTATCCATGCCACCTCACATATCAGGAGTGTCGTTCTTCTTTTCATAAAGAGGTCCAAGGGCTAGTCTTGCAGAAGTTTTTTCAGCTACACAGGATGCGCAACATCCGTGCAAGTCCTGGTGACTTTCTCCCCTGCACTGCACCGATCAGATAGATCAGTGTGGGGCAGGAGAAAGGAGAACAGTTCTTTCAGTGATCATGAAGGATGCTGTCAGTGTTTTCCTCCATCAGAATAAGCAGCCTCTAGACTGTAAGAAACACACACATTTTAACATCATTTTGATTGTCTAAAATTTACTGCAGCTAAAAATTACATTTGGTTTACAATGCATTTTGCCAGATATGTTGTCACTTGTCAAAGCTAAGAATTTTACATGCTGGGTTTTTTTATGGCACATTTAGCACTGATAAGTTGTCACACTCTTGCTTAATATGTTAACATTCTGTCTGTAAACTGTATATGCATAGCTACCTTTTTGAAGCAATATTGAGATTTACTTAAGAACGTGGGGCCCAATAAATACCATCAATGGTGCCCAGTCCAAGAGATGGTGGATCCTATAGGTAAACACCACCTCATCATGCACTAAAACTTACTAAAAAAAAAAAAGATGTGAAGTTCACACATATAGAAAATGGACATTTTGTGAATACATATTACACGTATTGTAAAATAGATAGAGCTCATATGTAGAGTTTGTTTGATAAACTTTCCTACTACTTTGTCTAAATTAGAAGCAAATTGGTTGAACATTACTTCTACCTAAAATGGCAGAAAACGCACCTATCTTGGTGATGGACAGGACAGCTAGAGGGGATATGGAGGAGGCTGTTATTTTTTTTTTAATAGGTGTACTTTCACCAATTTACTGATAATTAATTGAAAGTAGATGATCGGTACAATTGCTGCCAATGCATTTTTTAAAGCTGTATTGTCATGAGTCAAATTTGATCATGTTAGGTTCTTGCATAGGTCCTATAGCATTGATAAGTTTCCACCCTCTTTCCTACATACACACATCTCTCCTGCATACACACAACTCTACTACTATCACACACGCAATTTTCCGAAATACACACACAACTCTCCTCCATACACAAACACAGTTCTAACACATATAGCTTTTCTACAGCTTTGAAGTATGCACTCACACCTCTGTTACATACACGCACTGTTTTGCTACATACTTGTACACAGCTTTCTTACATACACCAACAGCTCTCTTATATACTCATGCAGCTCCACACACACAAACACTTATATATATATATATATATATATATATGTACACTCATCCATCGTATACATTACCACATCTTGAAATTCCTTCCAGGAATGTGACTGATCACATGACCTGAAAGGTTCAATGGCTAATCAACAACTTTGTTTGATTGGGACCCTATCCATGCCACCTCACATATCAGGAGTGTCGTTCTTCTTTTCATAAAGAGGTCCAAGGGCTAGTCTTGCAGAAGTTTTTTCAGCTACACAGGATGCGCAACATCCGTGCAAGTCCTGGTGACTTTCTCCCCTGCACTGCACCGATCAGATAGATCAGTGTGGGGCAGGAGAAAGGAGAACAGTTCTTTCAGTGATCATGAAGGATGCTGTCAGTGTTTTCCTCCATCAGAATAAGCAGCCTCTAGACTGTAAGAAACACACACATTTTAACATCATTTTGATTGTCTAAAATTTACTGCAGCTAAAAATTACATTTGGTTTACAATGCATTTTGCCAGATATGTTGTCACTTGTCAAAGCTAAGAATTTTACATGCTGGGTTTTTTTATGGCACATTTAGCACTGATAAGTTGTCACACTCTTGCTTAATATGTTAACATTCTGTCTGTAAACTGTATATGCATAGCTACCTTTTTGAAGCAATATTGAGATTTACTTAAGAACGTGGGGCCCAATAAATACCATCAATGGTGCCCAGTCCAAGAGATGGTGGATCCTATAGGTAAACACCACCTCATCATGCACTAAAACTTACTAAAAAAAAAAAAGATGTGAAGTTCACACATATAGAAAATGGACATTTTGTGAATACATATTACACGTATTGTAAAATAGATAGAGCTCATATGTAGAGTTTGTTTGATAAACTTTCCTACTACTTTGTCTAAATTAGAAGCAAATTGGTTGAACATTACTTCTACCTAAAATGGCAGAAAACGCACCTATCTTGGTGATGGACAGGACAGCTAGAGGGGATATGGAGGAGGCTGTTATTTTTTTTTTAATAGGTGTACTTTCACCAATTTGCTGATAATTCATTGAAAGTAGATGATCGGTACAATTGCTGCCAATGCATTTTTTAAAGCTGTATTGTCATGAGTCAAATTTGATCATGTTAGGTTCTTGCATAGGTCCTATAGCATTGATAAGTTTCCACCCTCTTTCCTACATACACACATCTCTCCTGCATACACACAACTCTACTACTATCACACACGCAATTTTCCGAAATACACACACAACTCTCCTCCATACACAAACACAGTTCTAACACATATAGCTTTTCTACAGCTTTGAAGTATGCACTCACACCTCTGTTACATACACGCACTGTTTTGCTACATACTTGTACACAGCTTTCTTACATACACCAACAGCTCTCTTATATACTCATGCAGCTCCACACACACAAACACTTATATATATATATATATATATGTACACTCATCCATCGTATACATTACCACATCTTGAAATTCCTTCCAGGAATGTGACTGATCACATGACCTGAAAGGTTCAATGGCTAATCAACAACTTTGTTTGATTGGGACCCTATCCATGCCACCTCACATATCAGGAGTGTCGTTCTTCTTTTCATAAAGAGGTCCAAGGGCTAGTCTTGCAGAAGTTTTTTCAGCTACACAGGATGCGCAACATCCGTGCAAGTCCTGGTGACTTTCTCCCCTGCACTGCACCGATCAGATAGATCAGTGTGGGGCAGGAGAAAGGAGAACAGTTCTTTCAGTGATCATGAAGGATGCTGTCAGTGTTTTCCTCCATCAGAATAAGCAGCCTCTAGACTGTAAGAAACACACACATTTTAACATCATTTTGATTGTCTAAAATTTACTGCAGCTAAAAATTACATTTGGTTTACAATGCATTTTGCCAGATATGTTGTCACTTGTCAAAGCTAAGAATTTTACATGCTGGGTTTTTTTATGGCACATTTAGCACTGATAAGTTGTCACACTCTTGCTTAATATGTTAACATTCTGTCTGTAAACTGTATATGCATAGCTACCTTTTTGAAGCAATATTGAGATTTACTTAAGAACGTGGGGCCCAATAAATACCATCAATGGTGCCCAGTCCAAGAGATGGTGGATCCTATAGGTAAACACCACCTCATCATGCACTAAAACTTACTAAAAAAAAAAAAAGATGTGAAGTTCACACATATAGAAAATGGACATTTTGTGAATACATATTACACGTATTGTAAAATAGATAGAGCTCATATGTAGAGTTTGTTTGATAAACTTTCCTACTACTTTGTCTAAATTAGAAGCAAATTGGTTGCACATTACTTCTACCTAAAATGGCAGAAAACGCACCTATCTTGGTGATGGACAGGACAGCTAGAGGGGATATGGAGGAGGCTGTTATTTTTTTTTAATAGGTGTACTTTCACCAATTTACTGATAATTAATTGAAAGTAGATGATCGGTACAATTGCTGCCAATGCATTTTTTAAAGCTGTATTGTCATGAGTCAAATTTGATCATGTTAGGTTCTTGCATAGGTCCTATAGCATTGATAAGTTTCCACCCTCTTTCCTACATACACACATCTCTCCTGCATACACACAACTCTACTACTATCACACACGCAATTTTCCGAAATACACACACAACTCTCCTCCATACACAAACACAGTTCTAACACATATAGCTTTTCTACAGCTTTGAAGTATGCACTCACACCTCTGTTACATACACGCACTGTTTTGCTACATACTTGTACACAGCTTTCTTACATACACCAACAGCTCTCTTATATACTCATGCAGCTCCACACACACAAACACTTATATATATATATATATATGTACACTCATCCATCGTATACATTACCACATCTTGAAATTCCTTCCAGGAATGTGACTGATCACATGACCTGAAAGGTTCAATGGCTAATCAACAACTTTGTTTGATTGGGACCCTATCCATGCCACCTCACATATCAGGAGTGTCGTTCTTCTTTTCATAAAGAGGTCCAAGGGCTAGTCTTGCAGAAGTTTTTTCAGCTACACAGGATGCGCAACATCCGTGCAAGTCCTGGTGACTTTCTCCCCTGCACTGCACCGATCAGATAGATCAGTGTGGGGCAGGAGAAAGGAGAACAGTTCTTTCAGTGATCATGAAGGATGCTGTCAGTGTTTTCCTCCATCAGAATAAGCAGCCTCTAGACTGTAAGAAACACACACATTTTAACATCATTTTGATTGTCTAAAATTTACTGCAGCTAAAAATTACATTTGGTTTACAATGCATTTTGCCAGATATGTTGTCACTTGTCAAAGCTAAGAATTTTACATGCTGGGTTTTTTTATGGCACATTTAGCACTGATAAGTTGTCACACTCTTGCTTAATATGTTAACATTCTGTCTGTAAACTGTATATGCATAGCTACCTTTTTGAAGCAATATTGAGATTTACTTAAGAACGTGGGGCCCAATAAATACCATCAATGGTGCCCAGTCCAAGAGATGGTGGATCCTATAGGTAAACACCACCTCATCATGCACTAAAACTTACTAAAAAAAAAAAAGATGTGAAGTTCACACATATAGAAAATGGACATTTTGTGAATACATATTACACGTATTGTAAAATAGATAGAGCTCATATGTAGAGTTTGTTTGATAAACTTTCCTACTACTTTGTCTAAATTAGAAGCAAATTGGTTGAACATTACTTCTACCTAAAATGGCAGAAAACGCACCTATCTTGGTGATGGACAGGACAGCTAGAGGGGATATGGAGGAGGCTGTTATTTTTTTTTTAATAGGTGTACTTTCACCAATTTACTGATAATTAATTGAAAGTAGATGATCGGTACAATTGCTGCCAATGCATTTTTTAAAGCTGTATTGTCATGAGTCAAATTTGATCATGTTAGGTTCTTGCATAGGTCCTATAGCATTGATAAGTTTCCACCCTCTTTCCTACATACACACATCTCTCCTGCATACACACAACTCTACTACTATCACACACGCAATTTTCCGAAATACACACACAACTCTCCTCCATACACAAACACAGTTCTAACACATATAGCTTTTCTACAGCTTTGAAGTATGCACTCACACCTCTGTTACATACACGCACTGTTTTGCTACATACTTGTACACAGCTTTCTTACATACACCAACAGCTCTCTTATATACTCATGCAGCTCCACACACACAAACACTTATATATATATATATATATATATATATGTACACTCATCCATCGTATACATTACCACATCTTGAAATTCCTTCCAGGAATGTGACTGATCACATGACCTGAAAGGTTCAATGGCTAATCAACAACTTTGTTTGATTGGGACCCTATCCATGCCACCTCACATATCAGGAGTGTCGTTCTTCTTTTCATAAAGAGGTCCAAGGGCTAGTCTTGCAGAAGTTTTTTCAGCTACACAGGATGCGCAACATCCGTGCAAGTCCTGGTGACTTTCTCCCCTGCACTGCACCGATCAGATAGATCAGTGTGGGGCAGGAGAAAGGAGAACAGTTCTTTCAGTGATCATGAAGGATGCTGTCAGTGTTTTCCTCCATCAGAATAAGCAGCCTCTAGACTGTAAGAAACACACACATTTTAACATCATTTTGATTGTCTAAAATTTACTGCAGCTAAAAATTACATTTGGTTTACAATGCATTTTGCCAGATATGTTGTCACTTGTCAAAGCTAAGAATTTTACATGCTGGGTTTTTTTATGGCACATTTAGCACTGATAAGTTGTCACACTCTTGCTTAATATGTTAACATTCTGTCTGTAAACTGTATATGCATAGCTACCTTTTTGAAGCAATATTGAGATTTACTTAAGAACGTGGGGCCCAATAAATACCATCAATGGTGCCCAGTCCAAGAGATGGTGGATCCTATAGGTAAACACCACCTCATCATGCACTAAAACTTACTAAAAAAAAAAAAGATGTGAAGTTCACACATATAGAAAATGGACATTTTGTGAATACATATTACACGTATTGTAAAATAGATAGAGCTCATATGTAGAGTTTGTTTGATAAACTTTCCTACTACTTTGTCTAAATTAGAAGCAAATTGGTTGAACATTACTTCTACCTAAAATGGCAGAAAACGCACCTATCTTGGTGATGGACAGGACAGCTAGAGGGGATATGGAGGAGGCTGTTATTTTTTTTTTAATAGGTGTACTTTCACCAATTTGCTGATAATTCATTGAAAGTAGATGATCGGTACAATTGCTGCCAATGCATTTTTTAAAGCTGTATTGTCATGAGTCAAATTTGATCATGTTAGGTTCTTGCATAGGTCCTATAGCATTGATAAGTTTCCACCCTCTTTCCTACATACACACATCTCTCCTGCATACACACAACTCTACTACTATCACACACGCAATTTTCCGAAATACACACACAACTCTCCTCCATACACAAACACAGTTCTAACACATATAGCTTTTCTACAGCTTTGAAGTATGCACTCACACCTCTGTTACATACACGCACTGTTTTGCTACATACTTGTACACAGCTTTCTTACATACACCAACAGCTCTCTTATATACTCATGCAGCTCCACACACACAAACACTTATATATATATATATATATATATATATATATGTACACTCATCCATCGTATACATTACCACATCTTGAAATTCCTTCCAGGAATGTGACTGATCACATGACCTGAAAGGTTCAATGGTTAATCAACAACTTTGTTTGATTGGGACCCTATCCATGCCACCTCACATATCAGGAGTGTCGTTCTTCTTTTCATAAAGAGGTCCAAGGGCTAGTCTTGCAGAAGTTTTTTCAGCTACACAGGATGCGCAACATCCGTGCAAGTCCTGGTGACTTTCTCCCCTGCACTGCACCGATCAGATAGATCAGTGTGGGGCAGGAGAAAGGAGAACAGTTCTTTCAGTGATCATGAAGGATGCTGTCAGTGTTTTCCTCCATCAGAATAAGCAGCCTCTAGACTGTAAGAAACACACACATTTTAACATCATTTTAATTGTCTAAAATTTACTGCAGCTAAAAATTACATTTGGTTTACAATGCATTTTGCCAGATATGTTGTCACTTGTCAAAGCTAAGAATTTTACATGCTGGGTTTTTTTATGGCACATTTAGCACTGATAAGTTGTCACACTCTTGCTTAATATGTTAACATTCTGTCTGTAAACTGTATATGCATAGCTACCTTTTTGAAGCAATATTGAGATTTACTTAAGAACGTGGGGCCCAATAAATACCATCAATGGTGCCCAGTCCAAGAGATGGTGGATCCTATAGGTAAACACCACCTCATCATGCACTAAAACTTACTAAAAAAAAAAAAGATGTGAAGTTCACACATATAGAAAATGGACATTTTGTGAATACATATTACACGTATTGTAAAATAGATAGAGCTCATATGTAGAGTTTGTTTGATAAACTTTCCTACTACTTTGTCTAAATTAGAAGCAAATTGGTTGAACATTACTTCTACCTAAAATGGCAGAAAACGCACCTATCTTGGTGATGGATAGGACAGCTAGAGGGGATATGGAGGAGGCTGTTATTTTTTTTTTAATAGGTGTACTTTCACCAATTTGCTGATAATTCATTGAAAGTAGATGATCGGTACAATTGCTGCCAATGCATTTTTTAAAGCTGTATTGTCATGAGTCAAATTTGATCATGTTAGGTTCTTGCATAGGTCCTATAGCATTGATAAGTTTCCACCCTCTTTCCTACATACACACATCTCTCCTGCATACACACAACTCTACTACTATCACACACGCAATTTTCCGAAATACACACACAACTCTCCTCCATACACAAACACAGTTCTAACACATATAGCTTTTCTACAGCTTTGAAGTATGCACTCACACCTCTGTTACATACACGCACTGTTTTGCTACATACTTGTACACAGCTTTCTTACATACCATACACCAACAGCTCTCTTATATACTCATGCAGCTCCACACACACAAACACTTATATATATATATATATATATGTACACTCATCCATCGTATACATTACCACATCTTGAAATTCCTTCCAGGAATGTGACTGATCACATGACCTGAAAGGTTCAATGGTTAATCAACAACTTTGTTTGATTGGGACCCTATCCATGCCACCTCACATATCAGGAGTGTCGTTCTTCTTTTCATAAAGAGGTCCAAGGGCTAGTCTTGCAGAAGTTTTTTCAGCTACACAGGATGCGCAACATCCGTGCAAGTCCTGGTGACTTTCTCCCCTGCACTGCACCGATCAGATAGATCAGTGTGGGGCAGGAGAAAGGAGAACAGTTCTTTCAGTGATCATGAAGGATGCTGTCAGTGTTTTCCTCCATCAGAATAAGCAGCCTCTAGACTGTAAGAAACACACACATTTTAACATCATTTTAATTGTCTAAAATTTACTGCAGCTAAAAATTACATTTGGTTTACAATGCATTTTGCCAGATATGTTGTCACTTGTCAAAGCTAAGAATTTTACATGCTGGGTTTTTTTATGGCACATTTAGCACTGATAAGTTGTCACACTCTTGCTTAATATGTTAACATTCTGTCTGTAAACTGTATATGCATAGCTACCTTTTTGAAGCAATATTGAGATTTACTTAAGAACGTGGGGCCCAATAAATACCATCAATGGTGCCCAGTCCAAGAGATGGTGGATCCTATAGGTAAACACCACCTCATCATGCACTAAAACTTACTAAAAAAAAAAAAGATGTGAAGTTCACACATATAGAAAATGGACATTTTGTGAATACATATTACACGTATTGTAAAATAGATAGAGCTCATATGTAGAGTTTGTTTGATAAACTTTCCTACTACTTTGTCTAAATTAGAAGCAAATTGGTTGAACATTACTTCTACCTAAAATGGCAGAAAACGCACCTATCTTGGTGATGGATAGGACAGCTAGAGGGGATATGGAGGAGGCTGTTATTTTTTTTTTAATAGGTGTACTTTCACCAATTTGCTGATAATTCATTGAAAGTAGATGATCGGTACAATTGCTGCCAATGCATTTTTTAAAGCTGTATTGTCATGAGTCAAATTTGATCATGTTAGGTTCTTGCATAGGTCCTATAGCATTGATAAGTTTCCACCCTCTTTCCTACATACACACATCTCTCCTGCATACACACAACTCTACTACTATCACACACGCAATTTTCCGAAATACACACACAACTCTCCTCCATACACAAACACAGTTCTAACACATATAGCTTTTCTACAGCTTTGAAGTATGCACTCACACCTCTGTTACATACACGCACTGTTTTGCTACATACTTGTACACAGCTTTCTTACATACCATACACCAACAGCTCTCTTATATACTCATGCAGCTCCACACACACAAACACTTATATATATATATATATATATATGTACACTCATCCATCGTATACATTACCACATCTTGAAATTCCTTCCAGGAATGTGACTGATCACATGACCTGAAAGGTTCAATGGTTAATCAACAACTTTGTTTGATTGGGACCCTATCCATGCCACCTCACATATCAGGAGTGTCGTTCTTCTTTTCATAAAGAGGTCCAAGGGCTAGTCTTGCAGAAGTTTTTTCAGCTACACAGGATGCGCAACATCCGTGCAAGTCCTGGTGACTTTCTCCCCTGCACTGCACCGATCAGATAGATCAGTGTGGGGCAGGAGAAAGGAGAACAGTTCTTTCAGTGATCATGAAGGATGCTGTCAGTGTTTTCCTCCATCAGAATAAGCAGCCTCTAGACTGTAAGAAACACACACATTTTAACATCATTTTAATTGTCTAAAATTTACTGCAGCTAAAAATTACATTTGGTTTACAATGCATTTTGCCAGATATGTTGTCACTTGTCAAAGCTAAGAATTTTACATGCTGGGTTTTTTTATGGCACATTTAGCACTGATAAGTTGTCACACTCTTGCTTAATATGTTAACATTCTGTCTGTAAACTGTATATGCATAGCTACCTTTTTGAAGCAATATTGAGATTTACTTAAGAACGTGGGGCCCAATAAATACCATCAATGGTGCCCAGTCCAAGAGATGGTGGATCCTATAGGTAAACACCACCTCATCATGCACTAAAACTTACTAAAAAAAAAAAAGATGTGAAGTTCACACATATAGAAAATGGACATTTTGTGAATACATATTACACGTATTGTAAAATAGATAGAGCTCATATGTAGAGTTTGTTTGATAAACTTTCCTACTACTTTGTCTAAATTAGAAGCAAATTGGTTGAACATTACTTCTACCTAAAATGGCAGAAAACGCACCTATCTTGGTGATGGATAGGACAGCTAGAGGGGATATGGAGGAGGCTGTTATTTTTTTTTTAATAGGTGTACTTTCACCAATTTGCTGATAATTCATTGAAAGTAGATGATCGGTACAATTGCTGCCAATGCATTTTTTAAAGCTGTATTGTCATGAGTCAAATTTGATCATGTTAGGTTCTTGCATAGGTCCTATAGCATTGATAAGTTTCCACCCTCTTTCCTACATACACACATCTCTCCTGCATACACACAACTCTACTACTATCACACACGCAATTTTCCGAAATACACACACAACTCTCCTCCATACACAAACACAGTTCTAACACATATAGCTTTTCTACAGCTTTGAAGTATGCACTCACACCTCTGTTACATACACGCACTGTTTTGCTACATACTTGTACACAGCTTTCTTACATACCATACACCAACAGCTCTCTTATATACTCATGCAGCTCCACACACACAAACACTTATATATATATATATATGTACACTCATCCATCGTATACATTACCACATCTTGAAATTCCTTCCAGGAATGTGACTGATCACATGACCTGAAAGGTTCAATGGTTAATCAACAACTTTGTTTGATTGGGACCCTATCCATGCCACCTCACATATCAGGAGTGTCGTTCTTCTTTTCATAAAGAGGTCCAAGGGCTAGTCTTGCAGAAGTTTTTTCAGCTACACAGGATGCGCAACATCCGTGCAAGTCCTGGTGACTTTCTCCCCTGCACTGCACCGATCAGATAGATCAGTGTGGGGCAGGAGAAAGGAGAACAGTTCTTTCAGTGATCATGAAGGATGCTGTCAGTGTTTTCCTCCATCAGAATAAGCAGCCTCTAGACTGTAAGAAACACACACATTTTAACATCATTTTAATTGTCTAAAATTTACTGCAGCTAAAAATTACATTTGGTTTACAATGCATTTTGCCAGATATGTTGTCACTTGTCAAAGCTAAGAATTTTACATGCTGGGTTTTTTTATGGCACATTTAGCACTGATAAGTTGTCACACTCTTGCTTAATATGTTAACATTCTGTCTGTAAACTGTATATGCATAGCTACCTTTTTGAAGCAATATTGAGATTTACTTAAGAACGTGGGGCCCAATAAATACCATCAATGGTGCCCAGTCCAAGAGATGGTGGATCCTATAGGTAAACACCACCTCATCATGCACTAAAACTTACTAAAAAAAAAAAAGATGTGAAGTTCACACATATAGAAAATGGACATTTTGTGAATACATATTACACGTATTGTAAAATAGATAGAGCTCATATGTAGAGTTTGTTTGATAAACTTTCCTACTACTTTGTCTAAATTAGAAGCAAATTGGTTGAACATTACTTCTACCTAAAATGGCAGAAAACGCACCTATCTTGGTGATGGACAGGACAGCTAGAGGGGATATGGAGGAGGCTGTTATTTTTTTTTTAATAGGTGTACTTTCACCAATTTACTGATAATTAATTGAAAGTAGATGATCGGTACAATTGCTGCCAATGCATTTTTTAAAGCTGTATTGTCATGAGTCAAATTTGATCATGTTAGGTTCTTGCATAGGTCCTATAGCATTGATAAGTTTCCACCCTCTTTCCTACATACACACATCTCTCCTGCATACACACAACTCTACTACTATCACACACGCAATTTTCCGAAATACACACACAACTCTCCTCCATACACAAACACAGTTCTAACACATATAGCTTTTCTACAGCTTTGAAGTATGCACTCACACCTCTGTTACATACACGCACTGTTTTGCTACATACTTGTACACAGCTTTCTTACATACACCAACAGCTCTCTTATATACTCATGCAGCTCCACACACACAAACACTTATATATATATATATATATATATGTACACTCATCCATCGTATACATTACCACATCTTGAAATTCCTTCCAGGAATGTGACTGATCACATGACCTGAAAGGTTCAATGGCTAATCAACAACTTTGTTTGATTGGGACCCTATCCATGCCACCTCACATATCAGGAGTGTCGTTCTTCTTTTCATAAAGAGGTCCAAGGGCTAGTCTTGCAGAAGTTTTTTCAGCTACACAGGATGCGCAACATCCGTGCAAGTCCTGGTGACTTTCTCCCCTGCACTGCACCGATCAGATAGATCAGTGTGGGGCAGGAGAAAGGAGAACAGTTCTTTCAGTGATCATGAAGGATGCTGTCAGTGTTTTCCTCCATCAGAATAAGCAGCCTCTAGACTGTAAGAAACACACACATTTTAACATCATTTTGATTGTCTAAAATTTACTGCAGCTAAAAATTACATTTGGTTTACAATGCATTTTGCCAGATATGTTGTCACTTGTCAAAGCTAAGAATTTTACATGCTGGGTTTTTTTATGGCACATTTAGCACTGATAAGTTGTCACACTCTTGCTTAATATGTTAACATTCTGTCTGTAAACTGTATATGCATAGCTACCTTTTTGAAGCAATATTGAGATTTACTTAAGAACGTGGGGCCCAATAAATACCATCAATGGTGCCCAGTCCAAGAGATGGTGGATCCTATAGGTAAACACCACCTCATCATGCACTAAAACTTACTAAAAAAAAAAAAGATGTGAAGTTCACACATATAGAAAATGGACATTTTGTGAATACATATTACACGTATTGTAAAATAGATAGAGCTCATATGTAGAGTTTGTTTGATAAACTTTCCTACTACTTTGTCTAAATTAGAAGCAAATTGGTTGAACATTACTTCTACCTAAAATGGCAGAAAACGCACCTATCTTGGTGATGGACAGGACAGCTAGAGGGGATATGGAGGAGGCTGTTATTTTTTTTTTAATAGGTGTACTTTCACCAATTTACTGATAATTAATTGAAAGTAGATGATCGGTACAATTGCTGCCAATGCATTTTTTAAAGCTGTATTGTCATGAGTCAAATTTGATCATGTTAGGTTCTTGCATAGGTCCTATAGCATTGATAAGTTTCCACCCTCTTTCCTACATACACACATCTCTCCTGCATACACACAACTCTACTACTATCACACACGCAATTTTCCGAAATACACACACAACTCTCCTCCATACACAAACACAGTTCTAACACATATAGCTTTTCTACAGCTTTGAAGTATGCACTCACACCTCTGTTACATACACGCACTGTTTTGCTACATACTTGTACACAGCTTTCTTACATACACCAACAGCTCTCTTATATACTCATGCAGCTCCACACACACAAACACTTATATATATATATATATATATGTACACTCATCCATCGTATACATTACCACATCTTGAAATTCCTTCCAGGAATGTGACTGATCACATGACCTGAAAGGTTCAATGGCTAATCAACAACTTTGTTTGATTGGGACCCTATCCATGCCACCTCACATATCAGGAGTGTCGTTCTTCTTTTCATAAAGAGGTCCAAGGGCTAGTCTTGCAGAAGTTTTTTCAGCTACACAGGATGCGCAACATCCGTGCAAGTCCTGGTGACTTTCTCCCCTGCACTGCACCGATCAGATAGATCAGTGTGGGGCAGGAGAAAGGAGAACAGTTCTTTCAGTGATCATGAAGGATGCTGTCAGTGTTTTCCTCCATCAGAATAAGCAGCCTCTAGACTGTAAGAAACACACACATTTTAACATCATTTTGATTGTCTAAAATTTACTGCAGCTAAAAATTACATTTGGTTTACAATGCATTTTGCCAGATATGTTGTCACTTGTCAAAGCTAAGAATTTTACATGCTGGGTTTTTTTATGGCACATTTAGCACTGATAAGTTGTCACACTCTTGCTTAATATGTTAACATTCTGTCTGTAAACTGTATATGCATAGCTACCTTTTTGAAGCAATATTGAGATTTACTTAAGAACGTGGGGCCCAATAAATACCATCAATGGTGCCCAGTCCAAGAGATGGTGGATCCTATAGGTAAACACCACCTCATCATGCACTAAAACTTACTAAAAAAAAAAAAAGATGTGAAGTTCACACATATAGAAAATGGACATTTTGTGAATACATATTACACGTATTGTAAAATAGATAGAGCTCATATGTAGAGTTTGTTTGATAAACTTTCCTACTACTTTGTCTAAATTAGAAGCAAATTGGTTGCACATTACTTCTACCTAAAATGGCAGAAAACGCACCTATCTTGGTGATGGACAGGACAGCTAGAGGGGATATGGAGGAGGCTGTTATTTTTTTTTAATAGGTGTACTTTCACCAATTTACTGATAATTAATTGAAAGTAGATGATCGGTACAATTGCTGCCAATGCATTTTTTAAAGCTGTATTGTCATGAGTCAAATTTGATCATGTTAGGTTCTTGCATAGGTCCTATAGCATTGATAAGTTTCCACCCTCTTTCCTACATACACACATCTCTCCTGCATACACACAACTCTACTACTATCACACACGCAATTTTCCGAAATACACACACAACTCTCCTCCATACACAAACACAGTTCTAACACATATAGCTTTTCTACAGCTTTGAAGTATGCACTCACACCTCTGTTACATACACGCACTGTTTTGCTACATACTTGTACACAGCTTTCTTACATACACCAACAGCTCTCTTATATACTCATGCAGCTCCACACACACAAACACTTATATATATATATATATATGTACACTCATCCATCGTATACATTACCACATCTTGAAATTCCTTCCAGGAATGTGACTGATCACATGACCTGAAAGGTTCAATGGCTAATCAACAACTTTGTTTGATTGGGACCCTATCCATGCCACCTCACATATCAGGAGTGTCGTTCTTCTTTTCATAAAGAGGTCCAAGGGCTAGTCTTGCAGAAGTTTTTTCAGCTACACAGGATGCGCAACATCCGTGCAAGTCCTGGTGACTTTCTCCCCTGCACTGCACCGATCAGATAGATCAGTGTGGGGCAGGAGAAAGGAGAACAGTTCTTTCAGTGATCATGAAGGATGCTGTCAGTGTTTTCCTCCATCAGAATAAGCAGCCTCTAGACTGTAAGAAACACACACATTTTAACATCATTTTGATTGTCTAAAATTTACTGCAGCTAAAAATTACATTTGGTTTACAATGCATTTTGCCAGATATGTTGTCACTTGTCAAAGCTAAGAATTTTACATGCTGGGTTTTTTTATGGCACATTTAGCACTGATAAGTTGTCACACTCTTGCTTAATATGTTAACATTCTGTCTGTAAACTGTATATGCATAGCTACCTTTTTGAAGCAATATTGAGATTTACTTAAGAACGTGGGGCCCAATAAATACCATCAATGGTGCCCAGTCCAAGAGATGGTGGATCCTATAGGTAAACACCACCTCATCATGCACTAAAACTTACTAAAAAAAAAAAAGATGTGAAGTTCACACATATAGAAAATGGACATTTTGTGAATACATATTACACGTATTGTAAAATAGATAGAGCTCATATGTAGAGTTTGTTTGATAAACTTTCCTACTACTTTGTCTAAATTAGAAGCAAATTGGTTGAACATTACTTCTACCTAAAATGGCAGAAAACGCACCTATCTTGGTGATGGACAGGACAGCTAGAGGGGATATGGAGGAGGCTGTTATTTTTTTTTTAATAGGTGTACTTTCACCAATTTACTGATAATTAATTGAAAGTAGATGATCGGTACAATTGCTGCCAATGCATTTTTTAAAGCTGTATTGTCATGAGTCAAATTTGATCATGTTAGGTTCTTGCATAGGTCCTATAGCATTGATAAGTTTCCACCCTCTTTCCTACATACACACATCTCTCCTGCATACACACAACTCTACTACTATCACACACGCAATTTTCCGAAATACACACACAACTCTCCTCCATACACAAACACAGTTCTAACACATATAGCTTTTCTACAGCTTTGAAGTATGCACTCACACCTCTGTTACATACACGCACTGTTTTGCTACATACTTGTACACAGCTTTCTTACATACACCAACAGCTCTCTTATATACTCATGCAGCTCCACACACACAAACACTTATATATATATATATATATATATATATATGTACACTCATCCATCGTATACATTACCACATCTTGAAATTCCTTCCAGGAATGTGACTGATCACATGACCTGAAAGGTTCAATGGCTAATCAACAACTTTGTTTGATTGGGACCCTATCCATGCCACCTCACATATCAGGAGTGTCGTTCTTCTTTTCATAAAGAGGTCCAAGGGCTAGTCTTGCAGAAGTTTTTTCAGCTACACAGGATGCGCAACATCCGTGCAAGTCCTGGTGACTTTCTCCCCTGCACTGCACCGATCAGATAGATCAGTGTGGGGCAGGAGAAAGGAGAACAGTTCTTTCAGTGATCATGAAGGATGCTGTCAGTGTTTTCCTCCATCAGAATAAGCAGCCTCTAGACTGTAAGAAACACACACATTTTAACATCATTTTGATTGTCTAAAATTTACTGCAGCTAAAAATTACATTTGGTTTACAATGCATTTTGCCAGATATGTTGTCACTTGTCAAAGCTAAGAATTTTACATGCTGGGTTTTTTTATGGCACATTTAGCACTGATAAGTTGTCACACTCTTGCTTAATATGTTAACATTCTGTCTGTAAACTGTATATGCATAGCTACCTTTTTGAAGCAATATTGAGATTTACTTAAGAACGTGGGGCCCAATAAATACCATCAATGGTGCCCAGTCCAAGAGATGGTGGATCCTATAGGTAAACACCACCTCATCATGCACTAAAACTTACTAAAAAAAAAAAAGATGTGAAGTTCACACATATAGAAAATGGACATTTTGTGAATACATATTACACGTATTGTAAAATAGATAGAGCTCATATGTAGAGTTTGTTTGATAAACTTTCCTACTACTTTGTCTAAATTAGAAGCAAATTGGTTGAACATTACTTCTACCTAAAATGGCAGAAAACGCACCTATCTTGGTGATGGACAGGACAGCTAGAGGGGATATGGAGGAGGCTGTTATTTTTTTTTTAATAGGTGTACTTTCACCAATTTGCTGATAATTCATTGAAAGTAGATGATCGGTACAATTGCTGCCAATGCATTTTTTAAAGCTGTATTGTCATGAGTCAAATTTGATCATGTTAGGTTCTTGCATAGGTCCTATAGCATTGATAAGTTTCCACCCTCTTTCCTACATACACACATCTCTCCTGCATACACACAACTCTACTACTATCACACACGCAATTTTCCGAAATACACACACAACTCTCCTCCATACACAAACACAGTTCTAACACATATAGCTTTTCTACAGCTTTGAAGTATGCACTCACACCTCTGTTACATACACGCACTGTTTTGCTACATACTTGTACACAGCTTTCTTACATACACCAACAGCTCTCTTATATACTCATGCAGCTCCACACACACAAACACTTATATATATATATATGTACACTCATCCATCGTATACATTACCACATCTTGAAATTCCTTCCAGGAATGTGACTGATCACATGACCTGAAAGGTTCAATGGTTAATCAACAACTTTGTTTGATTGGGACCCTATCCATGCCACCTCACATATCAGGAGTGTCGTTCTTCTTTTCATAAAGAGGTCCAAGGGCTAGTCTTGCAGAAGTTTTTTCAGCTACACAGGATGCGCAACATCCGTGCAAGTCCTGGTGACTTTCTCCCCTGCACTGCACCGATCAGATAGATCAGTGTGGGGCAGGAGAAAGGAGAACAGTTCTTTCAGTGATCATGAAGGATGCTGTCAGTGTTTTCCTCCATCAGAATAAGCAGCCTCTAGACTGTAAGAAACACACACATTTTAACATCATTTTAATTGTCTAAAATTTACTGCAGCTAAAAATTACATTTGGTTTACAATGCATTTTGCCAGATATGTTGTCACTTGTCAAAGCTAAGAATTTTACATGCTGGGTTTTTTTATGGCACATTTAGCACTGATAAGTTGTCACACTCTTGCTTAATATGTTAACATTCTGTCTGTAAACTGTATATGCATAGCTACCTTTTTGAAGCAATATTGAGATTTACTTAAGAACGTGGGGCCCAATAAATACCATCAATGGTGCCCAGTCCAAGAGATGGTGGATCCTATAGGTAAACACCACCTCATCATGCACTAAAACTTACTAAAAAAAAAAAAGATGTGAAGTTCACACATATAGAAAATGGACATTTTGTGAATACATATTACACGTATTGTAAAATAGATAGAGCTCATATGTAGAGTTTGTTTGATAAACTTTCCTACTACTTTGTCTAAATTAGAAGCAAATTGGTTGAACATTACTTCTACCTAAAATGGCAGAAAACGCACCTATCTTGGTGATGGATAGGACAGCTAGAGGGGATATGGAGGAGGCTGTTATTTTTTTTTTAATAGGTGTACTTTCACCAATTTGCTGATAATTCATTGAAAGTAGATGATCGGTACAATTGCTGCCAATGCATTTTTTAAAGCTGTATTGTCATGAGTCAAATTTGATCATGTTAGGTTCTTGCATAGGTCCTATAGCATTGATAAGTTTCCACCCTCTTTCCTACATACACACATCTCTCCTGCATACACACAACTCTACTACTATCACACACGCAATTTTCCGAAATACACACACAACTCTCCTCCATACACAAACACAGTTCTAACACATATAGCTTTTCTACAGCTTTGAAGTATGCACTCACACCTCTGTTACATACACGCACTGTTTTGCTACATACTTGTACACAGCTTTCTTACATACCATACACCAACAGCTCTCTTATATACTCATGCAGCTCCACACACACAAACACTTATATATATATATATATATATGTACACTCATCCATCGTATACATTACCACATCTTGAAATTCCTTCCAGGAATGTGACTGATCACATGACCTGAAAGGTTCAATGGTTAATCAACAACTTTGTTTGATTGGGACCCTATCCATGCCACCTCACATATCAGGAGTGTCGTTCTTCTTTTCATAAAGAGGTCCAAGGGCTAGTCTTGCAGAAGTTTTTTCAGCTACACAGGATGCGCAACATCCGTGCAAGTCCTGGTGACTTTCTCCCCTGCACTGCACCGATCAGATAGATCAGTGTGGGGCAGGAGAAAGGAGAACAGTTCTTTCAGTGATCATGAAGGATGCTGTCAGTGTTTTCCTCCATCAGAATAAGCAGCCTCTAGACTGTAAGAAACACACACATTTTAACATCATTTTAATTGTCTAAAATTTACTGCAGCTAAAAATTACATTTGGTTTACAATGCATTTTGCCAGATATGTTGTCACTTGTCAAAGCTAAGAATTTTACATGCTGGGTTTTTTTATGGCACATTTAGCACTGATAAGTTGTCACACTCTTGCTTAATATGTTAACATTCTGTCTGTAAACTGTATATGCATAGCTACCTTTTTGAAGCAATATTGAGATTTACTTAAGAACGTGGGGCCCAATAAATACCATCAATGGTGCCCAGTCCAAGAGATGGTGGATCCTATAGGTAAACACCACCTCATCATGCACTAAAACTTACTAAAAAAAAAAAAGATGTGAAGTTCACACATATAGAAAATGGACATTTTGTGAATACATATTACACGTATTGTAAAATAGATAGAGCTCATATGTAGAGTTTGTTTGATAAACTTTCCTACTACTTTGTCTAAATTAGAAGCAAATTGGTTGAACATTACTTCTACCTAAAATGGCAGAAAACGCACCTATCTTGGTGATGGATAGGACAGCTAGAGGGGATATGGAGGAGGCTGTTATTTTTTTTTTAATAGGTGTACTTTCACCAATTTGCTGATAATTCATTGAAAGTAGATGATCGGTACAATTGCTGCCAATGCATTTTTTAAAGCTGTATTGTCATGAGTCAAATTTGATCATGTTAGGTTCTTGCATAGGTCCTATAGCATTGATAAGTTTCCACCCTCTTTCCTACATACACACATCTCTCCTGCATACACACAACTCTACTACTATCACACACGCAATTTTCCGAAATACACACACAACTCTCCTCCATACACAAACACAGTTCTAACACATATAGCTTTTCTACAGCTTTGAAGTATGCACTCACACCTCTGTTACATACACGCACTGTTTTGCTACATACTTGTACACAGCTTTCTTACATACCATACACCAACAGCTCTCTTATATACTCATGCAGCTCCACACACACAAACACTTATATATATATATATATGTACACTCATCCATCGTATACATTACCACATCTTGAAATTCCTTCCAGGAATGTGACTGATCACATGACCTGAAAGGTTCAATGGTTAATCAACAACTTTGTTTGATTGGGACCCTATCCATGCCACCTCACATATCAGGAGTGTCGTTCTTCTTTTCATAAAGAGGTCCAAGGGCTAGTCTTGCAGAAGTTTTTTCAGCTACACAGGATGCGCAACATCCGTGCAAGTCCTGGTGACTTTCTCCCCTGCACTGCACCGATCAGATAGATCAGTGTGGGGCAGGAGAAAGGAGAACAGTTCTTTCAGTGATCATGAAGGATGCTGTCAGTGTTTTCCTCCATCAGAATAAGCAGCCTCTAGACTGTAAGAAACACACACATTTTAACATCATTTTAATTGTCTAAAATTTACTGCAGCTAAAAATTACATTTGGTTTACAATGCATTTTGCCAGATATGTTGTCACTTGTCAAAGCTAAGAATTTTACATGCTGGGTTTTTTTATGGCACATTTAGCACTGATAAGTTGTCACACTCTTGCTTAATATGTTAACATTCTGTCTGTAAACTGTATATGCATAGCTACCTTTTTGAAGCAATATTGAGATTTACTTAAGAACGTGGGGCCCAATAAATACCATCAATGGTGCCCAGTCCAAGAGATGGTGGATCCTATAGGTAAACACCACCTCATCATGCACTAAAACTTACTAAAAAAAAAAAAGATGTGAAGTTCACACATATAGAAAATGGACATTTTGTGAATACATATTACACGTATTGTAAAATAGATAGAGCTCATATGTAGAGTTTGTTTGATAAACTTTCCTACTACTTTGTCTAAATTAGAAGCAAATTGGTTGAACATTACTTCTACCTAAAATGGCAGAAAACGCACCTATCTTGGTGATGGATAGGACAGCTAGAGGGGATATGGAGGAGGCTGTTATTTTTTTTTTAATAGGTGTACTTTCACCAATTTGCTGATAATTCATTGAAAGTAGATGATCGGTACAATTGCTGCCAATGCATTTTTTAAAGCTGTATTGTCATGAGTCAAATTTGATCATGTTAGGTTCTTGCATAGGTCCTATAGCATTGATAAGTTTCCACCCTCTTTCCTACATACACACATCTCTCCTGCATACACACAACTCTACTACTATCACACACGCAATTTTCCGAAATACACACACAACTCTCCTCCATACACAAACACAGTTCTAACACATATAGCTTTTCTACAGCTTTGAAGTATGCACTCACACCTCTGTTACATACACGCACTGTTTTGCTACATACTTGTACACAGCTTTCTTACATACCATACACCAACAGCTCTCTTATATACTCATGCAGCTCCACACACACAAACACTTATATATATATATATATATATATGTACACTCATCCATCGTATACATTACCACATCTTGAAATTCCTTCCAGGAATGTGACTGATCACATGACCTGAAAGGTTCAATGGCTAATCAACAACTTTGTTTGATTGGGACCCTATCCATGCCACCTCACATATCAGGAGTGTCGTTCTTCTTTTCATAAAGAGGTCCAAGGGCTAGTCTTGCAGAAGTTTTTTCAGCTACACAGGATGCGCAACATCCGTGCAAGTCCTGGTGACTTTCTCCCCTGCACTGCACCGATCAGATAGATCAGTGTGGGGCAGGAGAAAGGAGAACAGTTCTTTCAGTGATCATGAAGGATGCTGTCAGTGTTTTCCTCCATCAGAATAAGCAGCCTCTAGACTGTAAGAAACACACACATTTTAACATCATTTTGATTGTCTAAAATTTACTGCAGCTAAAAATTACATTTGGTTTACAATGCATTTTGCCAGATATGTTGTCACTTGTCAAAGCTAAGAATTTTACATGCTGGGTTTTTTTATGGCACATTTAGCACTGATAAGTTGTCACACTCTTGCTTAATATGTTAACATTCTGTCTGTAAACTGTATATGCATAGCTACCTTTTTGAAGCAATATTGAGATTTACTTAAGAACGTGGGGCCCAATAAATACCATCAATGGTGCCCAGTCCAAGAGATGGTGGATCCTATAGGTAAACACCACCTCATCATGCACTAAAACTTACTAAAAAAAAAAAAGATGTGAAGTTCACACATATAGAAAATGGACATTTTGTGAATACATATTACACGTATTGTAAAATAGATAGAGCTCATATGTAGAGTTTGTTTGATAAACTTTCCTACTACTTTGTCTAAATTAGAAGCAAATTGGTTGAACATTACTTCTACCTAAAATGGCAGAAAACGCACCTATCTTGGTGATGGACAGGACAGCTAGAGGGGATATGGAGGAGGCTGTTATTTTTTTTTTAATAGGTGTACTTTCACCAATTTGCTGATAATTCATTGAAAGTAGATGATCGGTACAATTGCTGCCAATGCATTTTTTAAAGCTGTATTGTCATGAGTCAAATTTGATCATGTTAGGTTCTTGCATAGGTCCTATAGCATTGATAAGTTTCCACCCTCTTTCCTACATACACACATCTCTCCTGCATACACACAACTCTACTACTATCACACACGCAATTTTCCGAAATACACACACAACTCTCCTCCATACACAAACACAGTTCTAACACATATAGCTTTTCTACAGCTTTGAAGTATGCACTCACACCTCTGTTACATACACGCACTGTTTTGCTACATACTTGTACACAGCTTTCTTACATACCATACACCAACAGCTCTCTTATATACTCATGCAGCTCCACACACACAAACACTTATATATATATATATATATATGTACACTCATCCATCGTATACATTACCACATCTTGAAATTCCTTCCAGGAATGTGACTGATCACATGACCTGAAAGGTTCAATGGCTAATCAACAACTTTGTTTGATTGGGACCCTATCCATGCCACCTCACATATCAGGAGTGTCGTTCTTCTTTTCATAAAGAGGTCCAAGGGCTAGTCTTGCAGAAGTTTTTTCAGCTACACAGGATGCGCAACATCCGTGCAAGTCCTGGTGACTTTCTCCCCTGCACTGCACCGATCAGATAGATCAGTGTGGGGCAGGAGAAAGGAGAACAGTTCTTTCAGTGATCATGAAGGATGCTGTCAGTGTTTTCCTCCATCAGAATAAGCAGCCTCTAGACTGTAAGAAACACACACATTTTAACATCATTTTGATTGTCTAAAATTTACTGCAGCTAAAAATTACATTTGGTTTACAATGCATTTTGCCAGATATGTTGTCACTTGTCAAAGCTAAGAATTTTACATGCTGGGTTTTTTTATGGCACATTTAGCACTGATAAGTTGTCACACTCTTGCTTAATATGTTAACATTCTGTCTGTAAACTGTATATGCATAGCTACCTTTTTGAAGCAATATTGAGATTTACTTAAGAACGTGGGGCCCAATAAATACCATCAATGGTGCCCAGTCCAAGAGATGGTGGATCCTATAGGTAAACACCACCTCATCATGCACTAAAACTTACTAAAAAAAAAAAAGATGTGAAGTTCACACATATAGAAGATGGACATTTTGTGAATACATATTACACGTATTGTAAAATAGATAGAGCTCATATGTAGAGTTTGTTTGATAAACTTTCCTACTACTTTGTCTAAATTAGAAGCAAATTGGTTGAACATTACTTCTACCTAAAATGGCAGAAAACGCACCTATCTTGGTGATGGACAGGACAGCTAGAGGGGATATGGAGGAGGCTGTTATTTTTTTTTTAATAGGTGTACTTTCACCAATTTGCTGATAATTCATTGAAAGTAGATGATCGGTACAATTGCTGCCAATGCATTTTTTAAAACTGTATTGTCATGAGTCAAATTTGATCATGTTAGGTTCTTGCATAGGTCCTATAGCATTGATAAGTTTCCACCCTCTTTCCTACATACACACATCTCTCCTGCATACACACAACTCTACTACTATCACACACGCAATTTTCCGAAATACACACACAACTCTCCTCCATACACAAACACAGTTCTAACACATATAGCTTTTCTACAGCTTTGAAGTATGCACTCACACCTCTGTTACATACACGCACTGTTTTGCTACATACTTGTACACAGCTTTCTTACATACACCAACAGCTCTCTTATATACTCATGCAGCTCCACACACACAAACACTTATATATATATATATATATATATATATATATATGTACACTCATCCATCGTATACATTACCACATCTTGAAATTCCTTCCAGGAATGTGACTGATCACATGACCTGAAAGGTTCAATGGTTAATCAACAACTTTGTTTGATTGGGACCCTATCCATGCCACCTCACATATCAGGAGTGTCGTTCTTCTTTTCATAAAGAGGTCCAAGGGCTAGTCTTGCAGAAGTTTTTTCAGCTACACAGGATGCGCAACATCCGTGCAAGTCCTGGTGACTTTCTCCCCTGCACTGCACCGATCAGATAGATCAGTGTGGGGCAGGAGAAAGGAGAACAGTTCTTTCAGTGATCATGAAGGATGCTGTCAGTGTTTTCCTCCATCAGAATAAGCAGCCTCTAGACTGTAAGAAACACACACATTTTAACATCATTTTAATTGTCTAAAATTTACTGCAGCTAAAAATTACATTTGGTTTACAATGCATTTTGCCAGATATGTTGTCACTTGTCAAAGCTAAGAATTTTACATGCTGGGTTTTTTTATGGCACATTTAGCACTGATAAGTTGTCACACTCTTGCTTAATATGTTAACATTCTGTCTGTAAACTGTATATGCATAGCTACCTTTTTGAAGCAATATTGAGATTTACTTAAGAACGTGGGGCCCAATAAATACCATCAATGGTGCCCAGTCCAAGAGATGGTGGATCCTATAGGTAAACACCACCTCATCATGCACTAAAACTTACTAAAAAAAAAAAAGATGTGAAGTTCACACATATAGAAAATGGACATTTTGTGAATACATATTACACGTATTGTAAAATAGATAGAGCTCATATGTAGAGTTTGTTTGATAAACTTTCCTACTACTTTGTCTAAATTAGAAGCAAATTGGTTGAACATTACTTCTACCTAAAATGGCAGAAAACGCACCTATCTTGGTGATGGATAGGACAGCTAGAGGGGATATGGAGGAGGCTGTTATTTTTTTTTTAATAGGTGTACTTTCACCAATTTGCTGATAATTCATTGAAAGTAGATGATCGGTACAATTGCTGCCAATGCATTTTTTAAAGCTGTATTGTCATGAGTCAAATTTGATCATGTTAGGTTCTTGCATAGGTCCTATAGCATTGATAAGTTTCCACCCTCTTTCCTACATACACACATCTCTCCTGCATACACACAACTCTACTACTATCACACACGCAATTTTCCGAAATACACACACAACTCTCCTCCATACACAAACACAGTTCTAACACATATAGCTTTTCTACAGCTTTGAAGTATGCACTCACACCTCTGTTACATACACGCACTGTTTTGCTACATACTTGTACACAGCTTTCTTACATACCATACACCAACAGCTCTCTTATATACTCATGCAGCTCCACACACACAAACACTTATATATATATATATATATGTACACTCATCCATCGTATACATTACCACATCTTGAAATTCCTTCCAGGAATGTGACTGATCACATGACCTGAAAGGTTCAATGGCTAATCAACAACTTTGTTTGATTGGGACCCTATCCATGCCACCTCACATATCAGGAGTGTCGTTCTTCTTTTCATAAAGAGGTCCAAGGGCTAGTCTTGCAGAAGTTTTTTCAGCTACACAGGATGCGCAACATCCGTGCAAGTCCTGGTGACTTTCTCCCCTGCACTGCACCGATCAGATAGATCAGTGTGGGGCAGGAGAAAGGAGAACAGTTCTTTCAGTGATCATGAAGGATGCTGTCAGTGTTTTCCTCCATCAGAATAAGCAGCCTCTAGACTGTAAGAAACACACACATTTTAACATCATTTTGATTGTCTAAAATTTACTGCAGCTAAAAATTACATTTGGTTTACAATGCATTTTGCCAGATATGTTGTCACTTGTCAAAGCTAAGAATTTTACATGCTGGGTTTTTTTATGGCACATTTAGCACTGATAAGTTGTCACACTCTTGCTTAATATGTTAACATTCTGTCTGTAAACTGTATATGCATAGCTACCTTTTTGAAGCAATATTGAGATTTACTTAAGAACGTGGGGCCCAATAAATACCATCAATGGTGCCCAGTCCAAGAGATGGTGGATCCTATAGGTAAACACCACCTCATCATGCACTAAAACTTACTAAAAAAAAAAAAGATGTGAAGTTCACACATATAGAAGATGGACATTTTGTGAATACATATTACACGTATTGTAAAATAGATAGAGCTCATATGTAGAGTTTGTTTGATAAACTTTCCTACTACTTTGTCTAAATTAGAAGCAAATTGGTTGAACATTACTTCTACCTAAAATGGCAGAAAACGCACCTATCTTGGTGATGGACAGGACAGCTAGAGGGGATATGGAGGAGGCTGTTATTTTTTTTTTAATAGGTGTACTTTCACCAATTTGCTGATAATTCATTGAAAGTAGATGATCGGTACAATTGCTGCCAATGCATTTTTTAAAGCTGTATTGTCATGAGTCAAATTTGATCATGTTAGGTTCTTGCATAGGTCCTATAGCATTGATAAGTTTCCACCCTCTTTCCTACATACACACATCTCTCCTGCATACACACAACTCTACTACTATCACACACGCAATTTTCCGAAATACACACACAACTCTCCTCCATACACAAACACAGTTCTAACACATATAGCTTTTCTACAGCTTTGAAGTATGCACTCACACCTCTGTTACATACACGCACTGTTTTGCTACATACTTGTACACAGCTTTCTTACATACACCAACAGCTCTCTTATATACTCATGCAGCTCCACACACACAAACACTTATATATATATATATATATATATATATATATATATATGTACACTCATCCATCGTATACATTACCACATCTTGAAATTCCTTCCAGGAATGTGACTGATCACATGACCTGAAAGGTTCAATGGTTAATCAACAACTTTGTTTGATTGGGACCCTATCCATGCCACCTCACATATCAGGAGTGTCGTTCTTCTTTTCATAAAGAGGTCCAAGGGCTAGTCTTGCAGAAGTTTTTTCAGCTACACAGGATGCGCAACATCCGTGCAAGTCCTGGTGACTTTCTCCCCTGCACTGCACCGATCAGATAGATCAGTGTGGGGCAGGAGAAAGGAGAACAGTTCTTTCAGTGATCATGAAGGATGCTGTCAGTGTTTTCCTCCATCAGAATAAGCAGCCTCTAGACTGTAAGAAACACACACATTTTAACATCATTTTAATTGTCTAAAATTTACTGCAGCTAAAAATTACATTTGGTTTACAATGCATTTTGCCAGATATGTTGTCACTTGTCAAAGCTAAGAATTTTACATGCTGGGTTTTTTTATGGCACATTTAGCACTGATAAGTTGTCACACTCTTGCTTAATATGTTAACATTCTGTCTGTAAACTGTATATGCATAGCTACCTTTTTGAAGCAATATTGAGATTTACTTAAGAACGTGGGGCCCAATAAATACCATCAATGGTGCCCAGTCCAAGAGATGGTGGATCCTATAGGTAAACACCACCTCATCATGCACTAAAACTTACTAAAAAAAAAAAAGATGTGAAGTTCACACATATAGAAAATGGACATTTTGTGAATACATATTACACGTATTGTAAAATAGATAGAGCTCATATGTAGAGTTTGTTTGATAAACTTTCCTACTACTTTGTCTAAATTAGAAGCAAATTGGTTGAACATTACTTCTACCTAAAATGGCAGAAAACGCACCTATCTTGGTGATGGATAGGACAGCTAGAGGGGATATGGAGGAGGCTGTTATTTTTTTTTTAATAGGTGTACTTTCACCAATTTGCTGATAATTCATTGAAAGTAGATGATCGGTACAATTGCTGCCAATGCATTTTTTAAAGCTGTATTGTCATGAGTCAAATTTGATCATGTTAGGTTCTTGCATAGGTCCTATAGCATTGATAAGTTTCCACCCTCTTTCCTACATACACACATCTCTCCTGCATACACACAACTCTACTACTATCACACACGCAATTTTCCGAAATACACACACAACTCTCCTCCATACACAAACACAGTTCTAACACATATAGCTTTTCTACAGCTTTGAAGTATGCACTCACACCTCTGTTACATACACGCACTGTTTTGCTACATACTTGTACACAGCTTTCTTACATACCATACACCAACAGCTCTCTTATATACTCATGCAGCTCCACACACACAAACACTTATATATATATATATATATGTACACTCATCCATCGTATACATTACCACATCTTGAAATTCCTTCCAGGAATGTGACTGATCACATGACCTGAAAGGTTCAATGGCTAATCAACAACTTTGTTTGATTGGGACCCTATCCATGCCACCTCACATATCAGGAGTGTCGTTCTTCTTTTCATAAAGAGGTCCAAGGGCTAGTCTTGCAGAAGTTTTTTCAGCTACACAGGATGAGCAACATCCGTGCAAGTCCTGGTGACTTTCTCCCCTGCACTGCACCGATCAGATAGATCAGTGTGGGGCAGGAGAAAGGAGAACAGTTCTTTCAGTGATCATGAAGGATGCTGTCAGTGTTTTCCTCCATCAGAATAAGCAGCCTCTAGACTGTAAGAAACACACACATTTTAACATCATTTTGATTGTCTAAAATTTACTGCAGCTAAAAATTACATTTGGTTTACAATGCATTTTGCCAGATATGTTGTCACTTGTCAAAGCTAAGAATTTTACATGCTGGGTTTTTTTATGGCACATTTAGCACTGATAAGTTGTCACACTCTTGCTTAATATGTTAACATTCTGTCTGTAAACTGTATATGCATAGCTACCTTTTTGAAGCAATATTGAGATTTACTTAAGAACGTGGGGCCCAATAAATACCATCAATGGTGCCCAGTCCAAGAGATGGTGGATCCTATAGGTAAACACCACCTCATCATGCACTAAAACTTACTAAAAAAAAAAAAGATGTGAAGTTCACACATATAGAAGATGGACATTTTGTGAATACATATTACACGTATTGTAAAATAGATAGAGCTCATATGTAGAGTTTGTTTGATAAACTTTCCTACTACTTTGTCTAAATTAGAAGCAAATTGGTTGAACATTACTTCTACCTAAAATGGCAGAAAACGCACCTATCTTGGTGATGGACAGGACAGCTAGAGGGGATATGGAGGAGGCTGTTATTTTTTTTTTAATAGGTGTACTTTCACCAATTTGCTGATAATTCATTGAAAGTAGATGATCGGTACAATTGCTGCCAATGCATTTTTTAAAGCTGTATTGTCATGAGTCAAATTTGATCATGTTAGGTTCTTGCATAGGTCCTATAGCATTGATAAGTTTCCACCCTCTTTCCTACATACACACATCTCTCCTGCATACACACAACTCTACTACTATCACACACGCAATTTTCCGAAATACACACACAACTCTCCTCCATACACAAACACAGTTCTAACACATATAGCTTTTCTACAGCTTTGAAGTATGCACTCACACCTCTGTTACATACACGCACTGTTTTGCTACATACTTGTACACAGCTTTCTTACATACACCAACAGCTCTCTTATATACTCATGCAGCTCCACACACACAAACACTTATATATATATATATATATATATATATATATATGTACACTCATCCATCGTATACATTACCACATCTTGAAATTCCTTCCAGGAATGTGACTGATCACATGACCTGAAAGGTTCAATGGTTAATCAACAACTTTGTTTGATTGGGACCCTATCCATGCCACCTCACATATCAGGAGTGTCGTTCTTCTTTTCATAAAGAGGTCCAAGGGCTAGTCTTGCAGAAGTTTTTTCAGCTACACAGGATGCGCAACATCCGTGCAAGTCCTGGTGACTTTCTCCCCTGCACTGCACCGATCAGATAGATCAGTGTGGGGCAGGAGAAAGGAGAACAGTTCTTTCAGTGATCATGAAGGATGCTGTCAGTGTTTTCCTCCATCAGAATAAGCAGCCTCTAGACTGTAAGAAACACACACATTTTAACATCATTTTAATTGTCTAAAATTTACTGCAGCTAAAAATTACATTTGGTTTACAATGCATTTTGCCAGATATGTTGTCACTTGTCAAAGCTAAGAATTTTACATGCTGGGTTTTTTTATGGCACATTTAGCACTGATAAGTTGTCACACTCTTGCTTAATATGTTAACATTCTGTCTGTAAACTGTATATGCATAGCTACCTTTTTGAAGCAATATTGAGATTTACTTAAGAACGTGGGGCCCAATAAATACCATCAATGGTGCCCAGTCCAAGAGATGGTGGATCCTATAGGTAAACACCACCTCATCATGCACTAAAACTTACTAAAAAAAAAAAAGATGTGAAGTTCACACATATAGAAAATGGACATTTTGTGAATACATATTACACGTATTGTAAAATAGATAGAGCTCATATGTAGAGTTTGTTTGATAAACTTTCCTACTACTTTGTCTAAATTAGAAGCAAATTGGTTGAACATTACTTCTACCTAAAATGGCAGAAAACGCACCTATCTTGGTGATGGATAGGACAGCTAGAGGGGATATGGAGGAGGCTGTTATTTTTTTTTTAATAGGTGTACTTTCACCAATTTGCTGATAATTCATTGAAAGTAGATGATCGGTACAATTGCTGCCAATGCATTTTTTAAAGCTGTATTGTCATGAGTCAAATTTGATCATGTTAGGTTCTTGCATAGGTCCTATAGCATTGATAAGTTTCCACCCTCTTTCCTACATACACACATCTCTCCTGCATACACACAACTCTACTACTATCACACACGCAATTTTCCGAAATACACACACAACTCTCCTCCATACACAAACACAGTTCTAACACATATAGCTTTTCTACAGCTTTGAAGTATGCACTCACACCTCTGTTACATACACGCACTGTTTTGCTACATACTTGTACACAGCTTTCTTACATACCATACACCAACAGCTCTCTTATATACTCATGCAGCTCCACACACACAAACACTTATATATATATATATATATGTACACTCATCCATCGTATACATTACCACATCTTGAAATTCCTTCCAGGAATGTGACTGATCACATGACCTGAAAGGTTCAATGGCTAATCAACAACTTTGTTTGATTGGGACCCTATCCATGCCACCTCACATATCAGGAGTGTCGTTCTTCTTTTCATAAAGAGGTCCAAGGGCTAGTCTTGCAGAAGTTTTTTCAGCTACACAGGATGCGCAACATCCGTGCAAGTCCTGGTGACTTTCTCCCCTGCACTGCACCGATCAGATAGATCAGTGTGGGGCAGGAGAAAGGAGAACAGTTCTTTCAGTGATCATGAAGGATGCTGTCAGTGTTTTCCTCCATCAGAATAAGCAGCCTCTAGACTGTAAGAAACACACACATTTTAACATCATTTTGATTGTCTAAAATTTACTGCAGCTAAAAATTACATTTGGTTTACAATGCATTTTGCCAGATATGTTGTCACTTGTCAAAGCTAAGAATTTTACATGCTGGGTTTTTTTATGGCACATTTAGCACTGATAAGTTGTCACACTCTTGCTTAATATGTTAACATTCTGTCTGTAAACTGTATATGCATAGCTACCTTTTTGAAGCAATATTGAGATTTACTTAAGAACGTGGGGCCCAATAAATACCATCAATGGTGCCCAGTCCAAGAGATGGTGGATCCTATAGGTAAACACCACCTCATCATGCACTAAAACTTACTAAAAAAAAAAAAGATGTGAAGTTCACACATATAGAAGATGGACATTTTGTGAATACATATTACACGTATTGTAAAATAGATAGAGCTCATATGTAGAGTTTGTTTGATAAACTTTCCTACTACTTTGTCTAAATTAGAAGCAAATTGGTTGAACATTACTTCTACCTAAAATGGCAGAAAACGCACCTATCTTGGTGATGGACAGGACAGCTAGAGGGGATATGGAGGAGGCTGTTATTTTTTTTTTAATAGGTGTACTTTCACCAATTTGCTGATAATTCATTGAAAGTAGATGATCGGTACAATTGCTGCCAATGCATTTTTTAAAGCTGTATTGTCATGAGTCAAATTTGATCATGTTAGGTTCTTGCATAGGTCCTATAGCATTGATAAGTTTCCACCCTCTTTCCTACATACACACATCTCTCCTGCATACACACAACTCTACTACTATCACACACGCAATTTTCCGAAATACACACACAACTCTCCTCCATACACAAACACAGTTCTAACACATATAGCTTTTCTACAGCTTTGAAGTATGCACTCACACCTCTGTTACATACACGCACTGTTTTGCTACATACTTGTACACAGCTTTCTTACATACACCAACAGCTCTCTTATATACTCATGCAGCTCCACACACACAAACACTTATATATATATATATATATATATATATGTACACTCATCCATCGTATACATTACCACATCTTGAAATTCCTTCCAGGAATGTGACTGATCACATGACCTGAAAGGTTCAATGGTTAATCAACAACTTTGTTTGATTGGGACCCTATCCATGCCACCTCACATATCAGGAGTGTCGTTCTTCTTTTCATAAAGAGGTCCAAGGGCTAGTCTTGCAGAAGTTTTTTCAGCTACACAGGATGCGCAACATCCGTGCAAGTCCTGGTGACTTTCTCCCCTGCACTGCACCGATCAGATAGATCAGTGTGGGGCAGGAGAAAGGAGAACAGTTCTTTCAGTGATCATGAAGGATGCTGTCAGTGTTTTCCTCCATCAGAATAAGCAGCCTCTAGACTGTAAGAAACACACACATTTTAACATCATTTTAATTGTCTAAAATTTACTGCAGCTAAAAATTACATTTGGTTTACAATGCATTTTGCCAGATATGTTGTCACTTGTCAAAGCTAAGAATTTTACATGCTGGGTTTTTTTATGGCACATTTAGCACTGATAAGTTGTCACACTCTTGCTTAATATGTTAACATTCTGTCTGTAAACTGTATATGCATAGCTACCTTTTTGAAGCAATATTGAGATTTACTTAAGAACGTGGGGCCCAATAAATACCATCAATGGTGCCCAGTCCAAGAGATGGTGGATCCTATAGGTAAACACCACCTCATCATGCACTAAAACTTACTAAAAAAAAAAAAGATGTGAAGTTCACACATATAGAAAATGGACATTTTGTGAATACATATTACACGTATTGTAAAATAGATAGAGCTCATATGTAGAGTTTGTTTGATAAACTTTCCTACTACTTTGTCTAAATTAGAAGCAAATTGGTTGAACATTACTTCTACCTAAAATGGCAGAAAACGCACCTATCTTGGTGATGGATAGGACAGCTAGAGGGGATATGGAGGAGGCTGTTATTTTTTTTTTAATAGGTGTACTTTCACCAATTTGCTGATAATTCATTGAAAGTAGATGATCGGTACAATTGCTGCCAATGCATTTTTTAAAGCTGTATTGTCATGAGTCAAATTTGATCATGTTAGGTTCTTGCATAGGTCCTATAGCATTGATAAGTTTCCACCCTCTTTCCTACATACACACATCTCTCCTGCATACACACAACTCTACTACTATCACACACGCAATTTTCCGAAATACACACACAACTCTCCTCCATACACAAACACAGTTCTAACACATATAGCTTTTCTACAGCTTTGAAGTATGCACTCACACCTCTGTTACATACACGCACTGTTTTGCTACATACTTGTACACAGCTTTCTTACATACCATACACCAACAGCTCTCTTATATACTCATGCAGCTCCACACACACAAACACTTATATATATATATATATATGTACACTCATCCATCGTATACATTACCACATCTTGAAATTCCTTCCAGGAATGTGACTGATCACATGACCTGAAAGGTTCAATGGCTAATCAACAACTTTGTTTGATTGGGACCCTATCCATGCCACCTCACATATCAGGAGTGTCGTTCTTCTTTTCATAAAGAGGTCCAAGGGCTAGTCTTGCAGAAGTTTTTTCAGCTACACAGGATGCGCAACATCCGTGCAAGTCCTGGTGACTTTCTCCCCTGCACTGCACCGATCAGATAGATCAGTGTGGGGCAGGAGAAAGGAGAACAGTTCTTTCAGTGATCATGAAGGATGCTGTCAGTGTTTTCCTCCATCAGAATAAGCAGCCTCTAGACTGTAAGAAACACACACATTTTAACATCATTTTGATTGTCTAAAATTTACTGCAGCTAAAAATTACATTTGGTTTACAATGCATTTTGCCAGATATGTTGTCACTTGTCAAAGCTAAGAATTTTACATGCTGGGTTTTTTTATGGCACATTTAGCACTGATAAGTTGTCACACTCTTGCTTAATATGTTAACATTCTGTCTGTAAACTGTATATGCATAGCTACCTTTTTGAAGCAATATTGAGATTTATAAGAACGTGGGGCCCAATAAATACCATCAATGGTGCCCAGTCCAAGAGATGGTGGATCCTATAGGTAAACACCACCTCATCATGCACTAAAACTTACTAAAAAAAAAAAAGATGTGAAGTTCACACATATAGAAGATGGACATTTTGTGAATACATATTACACGTATTGTAAAATAGATAGAGCTCATATGTAGAGTTTGTTTGATAAACTTTCCTACTACTTTGTCTAAATTAGAAGCAAATTGGTTGAACATTACTTCTACCTAAAATGGCAGAAAACGCACCTATCTTGGTGATGGACAGGACAGCTAGAGGGGATATGGAGGAGGCTGTTATTTTTTTTTTAATAGGTGTACTTTCACCAATTTGCTGATAATTCATTGAAAGTAGATGATCGGTACAATTGCTGCCAATGCATTTTTTAAAGCTGTATTGTCATGAGTCAAATTTGATCATGTTAGGTTCTTGCATAGGTCCTATAGCATTGATAAGTTTCCACCCTCTTTCCTACATACACACATCTCTCCTGCATACACACAACTCTACTACTATCACACACGCAATTTTCCGAAATACACACACAACTCTCCTCCATACACAAACACAGTTCTAACACATATAGCTTTTCTACAGCTTTGAAGTATGCACTCACACCTCTGTTACATACACGCACTGTTTTGCTACATACTTGTACACAGCTTTCTTACATACACCAACAGCTCTCTTATATACTCATGCAGCTCCACACACACAAACACTTATATATATATATATATATATATATATATATATGTACACTCATCCATCGTATACATTACCACATCTTGAAATTCCTTCCAGGAATGTGACTGATCACATGACCTGAAAGGTTCAATGGTTAATCAACAACTTTGTTTGATTGGGACCCTATCCATGCCACCTCACATATCAGGAGTGTCGTTCTTCTTTTCATAAAGAGGTCCAAGGGCTAGTCTTGCAGAAGTTTTTTCAGCTACACAGGATGCGCAACATCCGTGCAAGTCCTGGTGACTTTCTCCCCTGCACTGCACCGATCAGATAGATCAGTGTGGGGCAGGAGAAAGGAGAACAGTTCTTTCAGTGATCATGAAGGATGCTGTCAGTGTTTTCCTCCATCAGAATAAGCAGCCTCTAGACTGTAAGAAACACACACATTTTAACATCATTTTAATTGTCTAAAATTTACTGCAGCTAAAAATTACATTTGGTTTACAATGCATTTTGCCAGATATGTTGTCACTTGTCAAAGCTAAGAATTTTACATGCTGGGTTTTTTTATGGCACATTTAGCACTGATAAGTTGTCACACTCTTGCTTAATATGTTAACATTCTGTCTGTAAACTGTATATGCATAGCTACCTTTTTGAAGCAATATTGAGATTTACTTAAGAACGTGGGGCCCAATAAATACCATCAATGGTGCCCAGTCCAAGAGATGGTGGATCCTATAGGTAAACACCACCTCATCATGCACTAAAACTTACTAAAAAAAAAAAAGATGTGAAGTTCACACATATAGAAAATGGACATTTTGTGAATACATATTACACGTATTGTAAAATAGATAGAGCTCATATGTAGAGTTTGTTTGATAAACTTTCCTACTACTTTGTCTAAATTAGAAGCAAATTGGTTGAACATTACTTCTACCTAAAATGGCAGAAAACGCACCTATCTTGGTGATGGATAGGACAGCTAGAGGGGATATGGAGGAGGCTGTTATTTTTTTTTTAATAGGTGTACTTTCACCAATTTGCTGATAATTCATTGAAAGTAGATGATCGGTACAATTGCTGCCAATGCATTTTTTAAAGCTGTATTGTCATGAGTCAAATTTGATCATGTTAGGTTCTTGCATAGGTCCTATAGCATTGATAAGTTTCCACCCTCTTTCCTACATACACACATCTCTCCTGCATACACACAACTCTACTACTATCACACACGCAATTTTCCGAAATACACACACAACTCTCCTCCATACACAAACACAGTTCTAACACATATAGCTTTTCTACAGCTTTGAAGTATGCACTCACACCTCTGTTACATACACGCACTGTTTTGCTACATACTTGTACACAGCTTTCTTACATACCATACACCAACAGCTCTCTTATATACTCATGCAGCTCCACACACACAAACACTTATATATATATATATATATGTACACTCATCCATCGTATACATTACCACATCTTGAAATTCCTTCCAGGAATGTGACTGATCACATGACCTGAAAGGTTCAATGGCTAATCAACAACTTTGTTTGATTGGGACCCTATCCATGCCACCTCACATATCAGGAGTGTCGTTCTTCTTTTCATAAAGAGGTCCAAGGGCTAGTCTTGCAGAAGTTTTTTCAGCTACACAGGATGCGCAACATCCGTGCAAGTCCTGGTGACTTTCTCCCCTGCACTGCACCGATCAGATAGATCAGTGTGGGGCAGGAGAAAGGAGAACAGTTCTTTCAGTGATCATGAAGGATGCTGTCAGTGTTTTCCTCCATCAGAATAAGCAGCCTCTAGACTGTAAGAAACACACACATTTTAACATCATTTTGATTGTCTAAAATTTACTGCAGCTAAAAATTACATTTGGTTTACAATGCATTTTGCCAGATATGTTGTCACTTGTCAAAGCTAAGAATTTTACATGCTGGGTTTTTTTATGGCACATTTAGCACTGATAAGTTGTCACACTCTTGCTTAATATGTTAACATTCTGTCTGTAAACTGTATATGCATAGCTACCTTTTTGAAGCAATATTGAGATTTACTTAAGAACGTGGGGCCCAATAAATACCATCAATGGTGCCCAGTCCAAGAGATGGTGGATCCTATAGGTAAACACCACCTCATCATGCACTAAAACTTACTAAAAAAAAAAAAGATGTGAAGTTCACACATATAGAAGATGGACATTTTGTGAATACATATTACACGTATTGTAAAATAGATAGAGCTCATATGTAGAGTTTGTTTGATAAACTTTCCTACTACTTTGTCTAAATTAGAAGCAAATTGGTTGAACATTACTTCTACCTAAAATGGCAGAAAACGCACCTATCTTGGTGATGGACAGGACAGCTAGAGGGGATATGGAGGAGGCTGTTATTTTTTTTTTAATAGGTGTACTTTCACCAATTTGCTGATAATTCATTGAAAGTAGATGATCGGTACAATTGCTGCCAATGCATTTTTTAAAGCTGTATTGTCATGAGTCAAATTTGATCATGTTAGGTTCTTGCATAGGTCCTATAGCATTGATAAGTTTCCACCCTCTTTCCTACATACACACATCTCTCCTGCATACACACAACTCTACTACTATCACACACGCAATTTTCCGAAATACACACACAACTCTCCTCCATACACAAACACAGTTCTAACACATATAGCTTTTCTACAGCTTTGAAGTATGCACTCACACCTCTGTTACATACACGCACTGTTTTGCTACATACTTGTACACAGCTTTCTTACATACACCAACAGCTCTCTTATATACTCATGCAGCTCCACACACACAAACACTTATATATATATATATATATATATATATGTACACTCATCCATCGTATACATTACCACATCTTGAAATTCCTTCCAGGAATGTGACTGATCACATGACCTGAAAGGTTCAATGGTTAATCAACAACTTTGTTTGATTGGGACCCTATCCATGCCACCTCACATATCAGGAGTGTCGTTCTTCTTTTCATAAAGAGGTCCAAGGGCTAGTCTTGCAGAAGTTTTTTCAGCTACACAGGATGCGCAACATCCGTGCAAGTCCTGGTGACTTTCTCCCCTGCACTGCACCGATCAGATAGATCAGTGTGGGGCAGGAGAAAGGAGAACAGTTCTTTCAGTGATCATGAAGGATGCTGTCAGTGTTTTCCTCCATCAGAATAAGCAGCCTCTAGACTGTAAGAAACACACACATTTTAACATCATTTTAATTGTCTAAAATTTACTGCAGCTAAAAATTACATTTGGTTTACAATGCATTTTGCCAGATATGTTGTCACTTGTCAAAGCTAAGAATTTTACATGCTGGGTTTTTTTATGGCACATTTAGCACTGATAAGTTGTCACACTCTTGCTTAATATGTTAACATTCTGTCTGTAAACTGTATATGCATAGCTACCTTTTTGAAGCAATATTGAGATTTACTTAAGAACGTGGGGCCCAATAAATACCATCAATGGTGCCCAGTCCAAGAGATGGTGGATCCTATAGGTAAACACCACCTCATCATGCACTAAAACTTACTAAAAAAAAAAAAGATGTGAAGTTCACACATATAGAAAATGGACATTTTGTGAATACATATTACACGTATTGTAAAATAGATAGAGCTCATATGTAGAGTTTGTTTGATAAACTTTCCTACTACTTTGTCTAAATTAGAAGCAAATTGGTTGAACATTACTTCTACCTAAAATGGCAGAAAACGCACCTATCTTGGTGATGGATAGGACAGCTAGAGGGGATATGGAGGAGGCTGTTATTTTTTTTTTAATAGGTGTACTTTCACCAATTTGCTGATAATTCATTGAAAGTAGATGATCGGTACAATTGCTGCCAATGCATTTTTTAAAGCTGTATTGTCATGAGTCAAATTTGATCATGTTAGGTTCTTGCATAGGTCCTATAGCATTGATAAGTTTCCACCCTCTTTCCTACATACACACATCTCTCCTGCATACACACAACTCTACTACTATCACACACGCAATTTTCCGAAATACACACACAACTCTCCTCCATACACAAACACAGTTCTAACACATATAGCTTTTCTACAGCTTTGAAGTATGCACTCACACCTCTGTTACATACACGCACTGTTTTGCTACATACTTGTACACAGCTTTCTTACATACCATACACCAACAGCTCTCTTATATACTCATGCAGCTCCACACACACAAACACTTATATATATATATATATATGTACACTCATCCATCGTATACATTACCACATCTTGAAATTCCTTCCAGGAATGTGACTGATCACATGACCTGAAAGGTTCAATGGCTAATCAACAACTTTGTTTGATTGGGACCCTATCCATGCCACCTCACATATCAGGAGTGTCGTTCTTCTTTTCATAAAGAGGTCCAAGGGCTAGTCTTGCAGAAGTTTTTTCAGCTACACAGGATGAGCAACATCCGTGCAAGTCCTGGTGACTTTCTCCCCTGCACTGCACCGATCAGATAGATCAGTGTGGGGCAGGAGAAAGGAGAACAGTTCTTTCAGTGATCATGAAGGATGCTGTCAGTGTTTTCCTCCATCAGAATAAGCAGCCTCTAGACTGTAAGAAACACACACATTTTAACATCATTTTGATTGTCTAAAATTTACTGCAGCTAAAAATTACATTTGGTTTACAATGCATTTTGCCAGATATGTTGTCACTTGTCAAAGCTAAGAATTTTACATGCTGGGTTTTTTTATGGCACATTTAGCACTGATAAGTTGTCACACTCTTGCTTAATATGTTAACATTCTGTCTGTAAACTGTATATGCATAGCTACCTTTTTGAAGCAATATTGAGATTTACTTAAGAACGTGGGGCCCAATAAATACCATCAATGGTGCCCAGTCCAAGAGATGGTGGATCCTATAGGTAAACACCACCTCATCATGCACTAAAACTTACTAAAAAAAAAAAAGATGTGAAGTTCACACATATAGAAGATGGACATTTTGTGAATACATATTACACGTATTGTAAAATAGATAGAGCTCATATGTAGAGTTTGTTTGATAAACTTTCCTACTACTTTGTCTAAATTAGAAGCAAATTGGTTGAACATTACTTCTACCTAAAATGGCAGAAAACGCACCTATCTTGGTGATGGACAGGACAGCTAGAGGGGATATGGAGGAGGCTGTTATTTTTTTTTTAATAGGTGTACTTTCACCAATTTGCTGATAATTCATTGAAAGTAGATGATCGGTACAATTGCTGCCAATGCATTTTTTAAAGCTGTATTGTCATGAGTCAAATTTGATCATGTTAGGTTCTTGCATAGGTCCTATAGCATTGATAAGTTTCCACCCTCTTTCCTACATACACACATCTCTCCTGCATACACACAACTCTACTACTATCACACACGCAATTTTCCGAAATACACACACAACTCTCCTCCATACACAAACACAGTTCTAACACATATAGCTTTTCTACAGCTTTGAAGTATGCACTCACACCTCTGTTACATACACGCACTGTTTTGCTACATACTTGTACACAGCTTTCTTACATACACCAACAGCTCTCTTATATACTCATGCAGCTCCACACACACAAACACTTATATATATATATATATATATATATATATATATGTACACTCATCCATCGTATACATTACCACATCTTGAAATTCCTTCCAGGAATGTGACTGATCACATGACCTGAAAGGTTCAATGGTTAATCAACAACTTTGTTTGATTGGGACCCTATCCATGCCACCTCACATATCAGGAGTGTCGTTCTTCTTTTCATAAAGAGGTCCAAGGGCTAGTCTTGCAGAAGTTTTTTCAGCTACACAGGATGCGCAACATCCGTGCAAGTCCTGGTGACTTTCTCCCCTGCACTGCACCGATCAGATAGATCAGTGTGGGGCAGGAGAAAGGAGAACAGTTCTTTCAGTGATCATGAAGGATGCTGTCAGTGTTTTCCTCCATCAGAATAAGCAGCCTCTAGACTGTAAGAAACACACACATTTTAACATCATTTTAATTGTCTAAAATTTACTGCAGCTAAAAATTACATTTGGTTTACAATGCATTTTGCCAGATATGTTGTCACTTGTCAAAGCTAAGAATTTTACATGCTGGGTTTTTTTATGGCACATTTAGCACTGATAAGTTGTCACACTCTTGCTTAATATGTTAACATTCTGTCTGTAAACTGTATATGCATAGCTACCTTTTTGAAGCAATATTGAGATTTACTTAAGAACGTGGGGCCCAATAAATACCATCAATGGTGCCCAGTCCAAGAGATGGTGGATCCTATAGGTAAACACCACCTCATCATGCACTAAAACTTACTAAAAAAAAAAAAGATGTGAAGTTCACACATATAGAAAATGGACATTTTGTGAATACATATTACACGTATTGTAAAATAGATAGAGCTCATATGTAGAGTTTGTTTGATAAACTTTCCTACTACTTTGTCTAAATTAGAAGCAAATTGGTTGAACATTACTTCTACCTAAAATGGCAGAAAACGCACCTATCTTGGTGATGGATAGGACAGCTAGAGGGGATATGGAGGAGGCTGTTATTTTTTTTTTAATAGGTGTACTTTCACCAATTTGCTGATAATTCATTGAAAGTAGATGATCGGTACAATTGCTGCCAATGCATTTTTTAAAGCTGTATTGTCATGAGTCAAATTTGATCATGTTAGGTTCTTGCATAGGTCCTATAGCATTGATAAGTTTCCACCCTCTTTCCTACATACACACATCTCTCCTGCATACACACAACTCTACTACTATCACACACGCAATTTTCCGAAATACACACACAACTCTCCTCCATACACAAACACAGTTCTAACACATATAGCTTTTCTACAGCTTTGAAGTATGCACTCACACCTCTGTTACATACACGCACTGTTTTGCTACATACTTGTACACAGCTTTCTTACATACCATACACCAACAGCTCTCTTATATACTCATGCAGCTCCACACACACAAACACTTATATATATATATATATATGTACACTCATCCATCGTATACATTACCACATCTTGAAATTCCTTCCAGGAATGTGACTGATCACATGACCTGAAAGGTTCAATGGCTAATCAACAACTTTGTTTGATTGGGACCCTATCCATGCCACCTCACATATCAGGAGTGTCGTTCTTCTTTTCATAAAGAGGTCCAAGGGCTAGTCTTGCAGAAGTTTTTTCAGCTACACAGGATGCGCAACATCCGTGCAAGTCCTGGTGACTTTCTCCCCTGCACTGCACCGATCAGATAGATCAGTGTGGGGCAGGAGAAAGGAGAACAGTTCTTTCAGTGATCATGAAGGATGCTGTCAGTGTTTTCCTCCATCAGAATAAGCAGCCTCTAGACTGTAAGAAACACACACATTTTAACATCATTTTGATTGTCTAAAATTTACTGCAGCTAAAAATTACATTTGGTTTACAATGCATTTTGCCAGATATGTTGTCACTTGTCAAAGCTAAGAATTTTACATGCTGGGTTTTTTTATGGCACATTTAGCACTGATAAGTTGTCACACTCTTGCTTAATATGTTAACATTCTGTCTGTAAACTGTATATGCATAGCTACCTTTTTGAAGCAATATTGAGATTTACTTAAGAACGTGGGGCCCAATAAATACCATCAATGGTGCCCAGTCCAAGAGATGGTGGATCCTATAGGTAAACACCACCTCATCATGCACTAAAACTTACTAAAAAAAAAAAAGATGTGAAGTTCACACATATAGAAGATGGACATTTTGTGAATACATATTACACGTATTGTAAAATAGATAGAGCTCATATGTAGAGTTTGTTTGATAAACTTTCCTACTACTTTGTCTAAATTAGAAGCAAATTGGTTGAACATTACTTCTACCTAAAATGGCAGAAAACGCACCTATCTTGGTGATGGATAGGACAGCTAGAGGGGATATGGAGGAGGCTGTTATTTTTTTTTTAATAGGTGTACTTTCACCAATTTGCTGATAATTCATTGAAAGTAGATGATCGGTACAATTGCTGCCAATGCATTTTTTAAAGCTGTATTGTCATGAGTCAAATTTGATCATGTTAGGTTCTTGCATAGGTCCTATAGCATTGATAAGTTTCCACCCTCTTTCCTACATACACACATCTCTCCTGCATACACACAACTCTACTACTATCACACACGCAATTTTCCGAAATACACACACAACTCTCCTCCATACACAAACACAGTTCTAACACATATAGCTTTTCTACAGCTTTGAAGTATGCACTCACACCTCTGTTACATACACGCACTGTTTTGCTACATACTTGTACACAGCTTTCTTACATACCATACACCAACAGCTCTCTTATATACTCATGCAGCTCCACACACACAAACACTTATATATATATATATATATGTACACTCATCCATCGTATACATTACCACATCTTGAAATTCCTTCCAGGAATGTGACTGATCACATGACCTGAAAGGTTCAATGGCTAATCAACAACTTTGTTTGATTGGGACCCTATCCATGCCACCTCACATATCAGGAGTGTCGTTCTTCTTTTCATAAAGAGGTCCAAGGGCTAGTCTTGCAGAAGTTTTTTCAGCTACACAGGATGCGCAACATCCGTGCAAGTCCTGGTGACTTTCTCCCCTGCACTGCACCGATCAGATAGATCAGTGTGGGGCAGGAGAAAGGAGAACAGTTCTTTCAGTGATCATGAAGGATGCTGTCAGTGTTTTCCTCCATCAGAATAAGCAGCCTCTAGACTGTAAGAAACACACACATTTTAACATCATTTTGATTGTCTAAAATTTACTGCAGCTAAAAATTACATTTGGTTTACAATGCATTTTGCCAGATATGTTGTCACTTGTCAAAGCTAAGAATTTTACATGCTGGGTTTTTTTATGGCACATTTAGCACTGATAAGTTGTCACACTCTTGCTTAATATGTTAACATTCTGTCTGTAAACTGTATATGCATAGCTACCTTTTTGAAGCAATATTGAGATTTACTTAAGAACGTGGGGCCCAATAAATACCATCAATGGTGCCCAGTCCAAGAGATGGTGGATCCTATAGGTAAACACCACCTCATCATGCACTAAAACTTACTAAAAAAAAAAAAGATGTGAAGTTCACACATATAGAAGATGGACATTTTGTGAATACATATTACACGTATTGTAAAATAGATAGAGCTCATATGTAGAGTTTGTTTGATAAACTTTCCTACTACTTTGTCTAAATTAGAAGCAAATTGGTTGAACATTACTTCTACCTAAAATGGCAGAAAACGCACCTATCTTGGTGATGGACAGGACAGCTAGAGGGGATATGGAGGAGGCTGTTATTTTTTTTTTAATAGGTGTACTTTCACCAATTTGCTGATAATTCATTGAAAGTAGATGATCGGTACAATTGCTGCCAATGCATTTTTTAAAGCTGTATTGTCATGAGTCAAATTTGATCATGTTAGGTTCTTGCATAGGTCCTATAGCATTGATAAGTTTCCACCCTCTTTCCTACATACACACATCTCTCCTGCATACACACAACTCTACTACTATCACACACGCAATTTTCCGAAATACACACACAACTCTCCTCCATACACAAACACAGTTCTAACACATATAGCTTTTCTACAGCTTTGAAGTATGCACTCACACCTCTGTTACATACACGCACTGTTTTGCTACATACTTGTACACAGCTTTCTTACATACACCAACAGCTCTCTTATATACTCATGCAGCTCCACACACACAAACACTTATATATATATATATATATATATATATATATATATATATATGTACACTCATCCATCGTATACATTACCACATCTTGAAATTCCTTCCAGGAATGTGACTGATCACATGACCTGAAAGGTTCAATGGTTAATCAACAACTTTGTTTGATTGGGACCCTATCCATGCCACCTCACATATCAGGAGTGTCGTTCTTCTTTTCATAAAGAGGTCCAAGGGCTAGTCTTGCAGAAGTTTTTTCAGCTACACAGGATGCGCAACATCCGTGCAAGTCCTGGTGACTTTCTCCCCTGCACTGCACCGATCAGATAGATCAGTGTGGGGCAGGAGAAAGGAGAACAGTTCTTTCAGTGATCATGAAGGATGCTGTCAGTGTTTTCCTCCATCAGAATAAGCAGCCTCTAGACTGTAAGAAACACACACATTTTAACATCATTTTAATTGTCTAAAATTTACTGCAGCTAAAAATTACATTTGGTTTACAATGCATTTTGCCAGATATGTTGTCACTTGTCAAAGCTAAGAATTTTACATGCTGGGTTTTTTTATGGCACATTTAGCACTGATAAGTTGTCACACTCTTGCTTAATATGTTAACATTCTGTCTGTAAACTGTATATGCATAGCTACCTTTTTGAAGCAATATTGAGATTTACTTAAGAACGTGGGGCCCAATAAATACCATCAATGGTGCCCAGTCCAAGAGATGGTGGATCCTATAGGTAAACACCACCTCATCATGCACTAAAACTTACTAAAAAAAAAAAAGATGTGAAGTTCACACATATAGAAAATGGACATTTTGTGAATACATATTACACGTATTGTAAAATAGATAGAGCTCATATGTAGAGTTTGTTTGATAAACTTTCCTACTACTTTGTCTAAATTAGAAGCAAATTGGTTGAACATTACTTCTACCTAAAATGGCAGAAAACGCACCTATCTTGGTGATGGATAGGACAGCTAGAGGGGATATGGAGGAGGCTGTTATTTTTTTTTTAATAGGTGTACTTTCACCAATTTGCTGATAATTCATTGAAAGTAGATGATCGGTACAATTGCTGCCAATGCATTTTTTAAAGCTGTATTGTCATGAGTCAAATTTGATCATGTTAGGTTCTTGCATAGGTCCTATAGCATTGATAAGTTTCCACCCTCTTTCCTACATACACACATCTCTCCTGCATACACACAACTCTACTACTATCACACACGCAATTTTCCGAAATACACACACAACTCTCCTCCATACACAAACACAGTTCTAACACATATAGCTTTTCTACAGCTTTGAAGTATGCACTCACACCTCTGTTACATACACGCACTGTTTTGCTACATACTTGTACACAGCTTTCTTACATACCATACACCAACAGCTCTCTTATATACTCATGCAGCTCCACACACACAAACACTTATATATATATATATATATGTACACTCATCCATCGTATACATTACCACATCTTGAAATTCCTTCCAGGAATGTGACTGATCACATGACCTGAAAGGTTCAATGGCTAATCAACAACTTTGTTTGATTGGGACCCTATCCATGCCACCTCACATATCAGGAGTGTCGTTCTTCTTTTCATAAAGAGGTCCAAGGGCTAGTCTTGCAGAAGTTTTTTCAGCTACACAGGATGAGCAACATCCGTGCAAGTCCTGGTGACTTTCTCCCCTGCACTGCACCGATCAGATAGATCAGTGTGGGGCAGGAGAAAGGAGAACAGTTCTTTCAGTGATCATGAAGGATGCTGTCAGTGTTTTCCTCCATCAGAATAAGCAGCCTCTAGACTGTAAGAAACACACACATTTTAACATCATTTTGATTGTCTAAAATTTACTGCAGCTAAAAATTACATTTGGTTTACAATGCATTTTGCCAGATATGTTGTCACTTGTCAAAGCTAAGAATTTTACATGCTGGGTTTTTTTATGGCACATTTAGCACTGATAAGTTGTCACACTCTTGCTTAATATGTTAACATTCTGTCTGTAAACTGTATATGCATAGCTACCTTTTTGAAGCAATATTGAGATTTACTTAAGAACGTGGGGCCCAATAAATACCATCAATGGTGCCCAGTCCAAGAGATGGTGGATCCTATAGGTAAACACCACCTCATCATGCACTAAAACTTACTAAAAAAAAAAAAGATGTGAAGTTCACACATATAGAAGATGGACATTTTGTGAATACATATTACACGTATTGTAAAATAGATAGAGCTCATATGTAGAGTTTGTTTGATAAACTTTCCTACTACTTTGTCTAAATTAGAAGCAAATTGGTTGAACATTACTTCTACCTAAAATGGCAGAAAACGCACCTATCTTGGTGATGGACAGGACAGCTAGAGGGGATATGGAGGAGGCTGTTATTTTTTTTTTAATAGGTGTACTTTCACCAATTTGCTGATAATTCATTGAAAGTAGATGATCGGTACAATTGCTGCCAATGCATTTTTTAAAGCTGTATTGTCATGAGTCAAATTTGATCATGTTAGGTTCTTGCATAGGTCCTATAGCATTGATAAGTTTCCACCCTCTTTCCTACATACACACATCTCTCCTGCATACACACAACTCTACTACTATCACACACGCAATTTTCCGAAATACACACACAACTCTCCTCCATACACAAACACAGTTCTAACACATATAGCTTTTCTACAGCTTTGAAGTATGCACTCACACCTCTGTTACATACACGCACTGTTTTGCTACATACTTGTACACAGCTTTCTTACATACACCAACAGCTCTCTTATATACTCATGCAGCTCCACACACACAAACACTTATATATATATATATATATATATATATATATATGTACACTCATCCATCGTATACATTACCACATCTTGAAATTCCTTCCAGGAATGTGACTGATCACATGACCTGAAAGGTTCAATGGTTAATCAACAACTTTGTTTGATTGGGACCCTATCCATGCCACCTCACATATCAGGAGTGTCGTTCTTCTTTTCATAAAGAGGTCCAAGGGCTAGTCTTGCAGAAGTTTTTTCAGCTACACAGGATGCGCAACATCCGTGCAAGTCCTGGTGACTTTCTCCCCTGCACTGCACCGATCAGATAGATCAGTGTGGGGCAGGAGAAAGGAGAACAGTTCTTTCAGTGATCATGAAGGATGCTGTCAGTGTTTTCCTCCATCAGAATAAGCAGCCTCTAGACTGTAAGAAACACACACATTTTAACATCATTTTAATTGTCTAAAATTTACTGCAGCTAAAAATTACATTTGGTTTACAATGCATTTTGCCAGATATGTTGTCACTTGTCAAAGCTAAATTTTACATGCTGGGTTTTTTTATGGCACATTTAGCACTGATAAGTTGTCACACTCTTGCTTAATATGTTAACATTCTGTCTGTAAACTGTATATGCATAGCTACCTTTTTGAAGCAATATTGAGATTTACTTAAGAACGTGGGGCCCAATAAATACCATCAATGGTGCCCAGTCCAAGAGATGGTGGATCCTATAGGTAAACACCACCTCATCATGCACTAAAACTTACTAAAAAAAAAAAAGATGTGAAGTTCACACATATAGAAAATGGACATTTTGTGAATACATATTACACGTATTGTAAAATAGATAGAGCTCATATGTAGAGTTTGTTTGATAAACTTTCCTACTACTTTGTCTAAATTAGAAGCAAATTGGTTGAACATTACTTCTACCTAAAATGGCAGAAAACGCACCTATCTTGGTGATGGATAGGACAGCTAGAGGGGATATGGAGGAGGCTGTTATTTTTTTTTTAATAGGTGTACTTTCACCAATTTGCTGATAATTCATTGAAAGTAGATGATCGGTACAATTGCTGCCAATGCATTTTTTAAAGCTGTATTGTCATGAGTCAAATTTGATCATGTTAGGTTCTTGCATAGGTCCTATAGCATTGATAAGTTTCCACCCTCTTTCCTACATACACACATCTCTCCTGCATACACACAACTCTACTACTATCACACACGCAATTTTCCGAAATACACACACAACTCTCCTCCATACACAAACACAGTTCTAACACATATAGCTTTTCTACAGCTTTGAAGTATGCACTCACACCTCTGTTACATACACGCACTGTTTTGCTACATACTTATACACAGCTTTCTTACATACACCAACAGCTCTCTTATATACTCATGCAGCTCCACACACACAAACACATATATATATATATATATATGTACACTCATCCATCGTATACATTACCACATCTTGAAATTCCTTCCAGGAATGTGACTGATCACATGACCTGAAAGGTTCAATGGCTAATCAACAACTTTGTTTGATTGGGACCCTATCCATGCCACCTCACATATCAGGAGTGTCGTTCTTCTTTTCATAAAGAGGTCCAAGGGCTAGTCTTGCAGAAGTTTTTTCAGCTACACAGGATGCGCAACATCCGTGCAAGTCCTGGTGACTTTCTCCCCTGCACTGCACCGATCAGATAGATCAGTGTGGGGCAGGAGAAAGGAGAACAGTTCTTTCAGTGATCATGAAGGATGCTGTCAGTGTTTTCCTCCATCAGAATAAGCAGCCTCTAGACTGTAAGAAACACACACATTTTAACATCATTTTGATTGTCTAAAATTTACTGCAGCTAAAAATTACATTTGGTTTACAATGCATTTTGCCAGATATGTTGTCACTTGTCAAAGCTAAGAATTTTACATGCTGGGTTTTTTTATGGCACATTTAGCACTGATAAGTTGTCACACTCTTGCTTAATATGTTAACATTCTGTCTGTAAACTGTATATGCATAGCTACCTTTTTGAAGCAATATTGAGATTTACTTAAGAACGTGGGGCCCAATAAATACCATCAATGGTGCCCAGTCCAAGAGATGGTGGATCCTATAGGTAAACACCACCTCATCATGCACTAAAACTTACTAAAAAAAAAAAAGATGTGAAGTTCACACATATAGAAAATGGACATTTTGTGAATACATATTACACGTATTGTAAAATAGATAGAGCTCATATGTAGAGTTTGTTTGATAAACTTTCCTACTACTTTGTCTAAATTAGAAGCAAATTGGTTGAACATTACTTCTACCTAAAATGGCAGAAAACGCACCTATCTTGGTGATGGACAGGACAGCTAGAGGGGATATGGAGGAGGCTGTTATTTTTTTTTTAATAGGTGTACTTTCACCAATTTGCTGATAATTCATTGAAAGTAGATGATCGGTACAATTGCTGCCAATGCATTTTTTAAAGCTGTATTGTCATGAGTCAAATTTGATCATGTTAGGTTCTTGCATAGGTCCTATAGCATTGATAAGTTTCCACCCTCTTTCCTACATACACACATCTCTCCTGCATACACACAACTCTACTACTATCACACACGCAATTTTCCGAAATACACACACAACTCTCCTCCATACACAAACACAGTTCTAACACATATAGCTTTTCTACAGCTTTGAAGTATGCACTCACACCTCTGTTACATACACGCACTGTTTTGCTACATACTTGTACACAGCTTTCTTACATACACCAACAGCTCTCTTATATACTCATGCAGCTCCACACACACAAACACTTATATATATATATATATATATATATATATATATGTACACTCATCCATCGTATACATTACCACATCTTGAAATTCCTTCCAGGAATGTGACTGATCACATGACCTGAAAGGTTCAATGGTTAATCAACAACTTTGTTTGATTGGGACCCTATCCATGCCACCTCACATATCAGGAGTGTCGTTCTTCTTTTCATAAAGAGGTCCAAGGGCTAGTCTTGCAGAAGTTTTTTCAGCTACACAGGATGCGCAACATCCGTGCAAGTCCTGGTGACTTTCTCCCCTGCACTGCACCGATCAGATAGATCAGTGTGGGGCAGGAGAAAGGAGAACAGTTCTTTCAGTGATCATGAAGGATGCTGTCAGTGTTTTCCTCCATCAGAATAAGCAGCCTCTAGACTGTAAGAAACACACACATTTTAACATCATTTTAATTGTCTAAAATTTACTGCAGCTAAAAATTACATTTGGTTTACAATGCATTTTGCCAGATATGTTGTCACTTGTCAAAGCTAAGAATTTTACATGCTGGGTTTTTTTATGGCACATTTAGCACTGATAAGTTGTCACACTCTTGCTTAATATGTTAACATTCTGTCTGTAAACTGTATATGCATAGCTACCTTTTTGAAGCAATATTGAGATTTACTTAAGAACGTGGGGCCCAATAAATACCATCAATGGTGCCCAGTCCAAGAGATGGTGGATCCTATAGGTAAACACCACCTCATCATGCACTAAAACTTACTAAAAAAAAAAAAGATGTGAAGTTCACACATATAGAAAATGGACATTTTGTGAATACATATTACACGTATTGTAAAATAGATAGAGCTCATATGTAGAGTTTGTTTGATAAACTTTCCTACTACTTTGTCTAAATTAGAAGCAAATTGGTTGAACATTACTTCTACCTAAAATGGCAGAAAACGCACCTATCTTGGTGATGGATAGGACAGCTAGAGGGGATATGGAGGAGGCTGTTATTTTTTTTTTAATAGGTGTACTTTCACCAATTTGCTGATAATTCATTGAAAGTAGATGATCGGTACAATTGCTGCCAATGCATTTTTTAAAGCTGTATTGTCATGAGTCAAATTTGATCATGTTAGGTTCTTGCATAGGTCCTATAGCATTGATAAGTTTCCACCCTCTTTCCTACATACACACATCTCTCCTGCATACACACAACTCTACTACTATCACACACGCAATTTTCCGAAATACACACACAACTCTCCTCCATACACAAACACAGTTCTAACACATATAGTTTTTCTACAGCTTTGAAGTATGCACTCACACCTCTGTTACATACACGCACTGTTTTGCTACATACTTATACACAGCTTTCTTACATACACCAACAGCTCTCTTATATACTCATGCAGCTCCACACACACAAACACATATATATATATATATATATGTACACTCATCCATCGTATACATTACCACATCTTGAAATTCCTTCCAGGAATGTGACTGATCACATGACCTGAAAGGTTCAATGGCTAATCAACAACTTTGTTTGATTGGGACCCTATCCATGCCACCTCACATATCAGGAGTGTCGTTCTTCTTTTCATAAAGAGGTCCAAGGGCTAGTCTTGCAGAAGTTTTTTCAGCTACACAGGATGCGCAACATCCGTGCAAGTCCTGGTGACTTTCTCCCCTGCACTGCACCGATCAGATAGATCAGTGTGGGGCAGGAGAAAGGAGAACAGTTCTTTCAGTGATCATGAAGGATGCTGTCAGTGTTTTCCTCCATCAGAATAAGCAGCCTCTAGACTGTAAGAAACACACACATTTTAACATCATTTTGATTGTCTAAAATTTACTGCAGCTAAAAATTACATTTGGTTTACAATGCATTTTGCCAGATATGTTGTCACTTGTCAAAGCTAAGAATTTTACATGCTGGGTTTTTTTATGGCACATTTAGCACTGATAAGTTGTCACACTCTTGCTTAATATGTTAACATTCTGTCTGTAAACTGTATATGCATAGCTACCTTTTTGAAGCAATATTGAGATTTACTTAAGAACGTGGGGCCCAATAAATACCATCAATGGTGCCCAGTCCAAGAGATGGTGGATCCTATAGGTAAACACCACCTCATCATGCACTAAAACTTACTAAAAAAAAAAAAGATGTGAAGTTCACACATATAGAAAATGGACATTTTGTGAATACATATTACACGTATTGTAAAATAGATAGAGCTCATATGTAGAGTTTGTTTGATAAACTTTCCTACTACTTTGTCTAAATTAGAAGCAAATTGGTTGAACATTACTTCTACCTAAAATGGCAGAAAACGCACCTATCTTGGTGATGGACAGGACAGCTAGAGGGGATATGGAGGAGGCTGTTATTTTTTTTTTAATAGGTGTACTTTCACCAATTTGCTGATAATTCATTGAAAGTAGATGATCGGTACAATTGCTGCCAATGCATTTTTTAAAGCTGTATTGTCATGAGTCAAATTTGATCATGTTAGGTTCTTGCATAGGTCCTATAGCATTGATAAGTTTCCACCCTCTTTCCTACATACACACATCTCTCCTGCATACACACAACTCTACTACTATCACACACGCAATTTTCCGAAATACACACACAACTCTCCTCCATACACAAACACAGTTCTAACACATATAGCTTTTCTACAGCTTTGAAGTATGCACTCACACCTCTGTTACATACACGCACTGTTTTGCTACATACTTGTACACAGCTTTCTTACATACACCAACAGCTCTCTTATATACTCATGCAGCTCCACACACACAAACACTTATATATATATATATATATATATATATATATATATATATATGTACACTCATCCATCGTATACATTACCACATCTTGAAATTCCTTCCAGGAATGTGACTGATCACATGACCTGAAAGGTTCAATGGTTAATCAACAACTTTGTTTGATTGGGACCCTATCCATGCCACCTCACATATCAGGAGTGTCGTTCTTCTTTTCATAAAGAGGTCCAAGGGCTAGTCTTGCAGAAGTTTTTTCAGCTACACAGGATGCGCAACATCCGTGCAAGTCCTGGTGACTTTCTCCCCTGCACTGCACCGATCAGATAGATCAGTGTGGGGCAGGAGAAAGGAGAACAGTTCTTTCAGTGATCATGAAGGATGCTGTCAGTGTTTTCCACCATCAGAATAAGCAGCCTCTAGACTGTAAGAAACACACACATTTTAACATCATTTTAATTGTCTAAAATTTACTGCAGCTAAAAATTACATTTGGTTTACAATGCATTTTGCCAGATATGTTGTCACTTGTCAAAGCTAAGAATTTTACATGCTGGGTTTTTTTATGGCACATTTAGCACTGATAAGTTGTCACACTCTTGCTTAATATGTTAACATTCTGTCTGTAAACTGTATATGCATAGCTACCTTTTTGAAGCAATATTGAGATTTACTTAAGAACGTGGGGCCCAATAAATACCATCAATGGTGCCCAGTCCAAGAGATGGTGGATCCTATAGGTAAACACCACCTCATCATGCACTAAAACTTACTAAAAAAAAAAAAGATGTGAAGTTCACACATATAGAAAATGGACATTTTGTGAATACATATTACACGTATTGTAAAATAGATAGAGCTCATATGTAGAGTTTGTTTGATAAACTTTCCTACTACTTTGTCTAAATTAGAAGCAAATTGGTTGAACATTACTTCTACCTAAAATGGCAGAAAACGCACCTATCTTGGTGATGGACAGGACAGCTAGAGGGGATATGGAGGAGGCTGTTATTTTTTTTTTAATAGGTGTACTTTCACCAATTTGCTGATAATTCATTGAAAGTAGATGATCGGTACAATTGCTGCCAATGCATTTTTTAAAGCTGTATTGTCATGAGTCAAATTTGATCATGTTAGGTTCTTGCATAGGTCCTATAGCATTGATAAGTTTCCACCCTCTTTCCTACATACACACATCTCTCCTGCATACACACAACTCTACTACTATCACACACGCAATTTTCCGAAATACACACACAACTCTCCTCCATACACAAACACAGTTCTAACACATATAGCTTTTCTACAGCTTTGAAGTATGCACTCACACCTCTGTTACATACACGCACTGTTTTGCTACATACTTGTACACAGCTTTCTTACATACCATACACCAACAGCTCTCTTATATACTCATGCAGCTCCACACACACAAACACTTATATATATATATATATATATGTACACTCATCCATCGTATACATTACCACATCTTGAAATTCCTTCCAGGAATGTGACTGATCACATGACCTGAAAGGTTCAATGGTTAATCAACAACTTTGTTTGATTGGGACCCTATCCATGCCACCTCACATATCAGGAGTGTCGTTCTTCTTTTCATAAAGAGGTCCAAGGGCTAGTCTTGCAGAAGTTTTTTCAGCTACACAGGATGCGCAACATCCGTGCAAGTCCTGGTGACTTTCTCCCCTGCACTGCACCGATCAGATAGATCAGTGTGGGGCAGGAGAAAGGAGAACAGTTCTTTCAGTGATCATGAAGGATGCTGTCAGTGTTTTCCTCCATCAGAATAAGCAGCCTCTAGACTGTAAGAAACACACACATTTTAACATCATTTTAATTGTCTAAAATTTACTGCAGCTAAAAATTACATTTGGTTTACAATGCATTTTGCCAGATATGTTGTCACTTGTCAAAGCTAAGAATTTTACATGCTGGGTTTTTTTATGGCACATTTAGCACTGATAAGTTGTCACACTCTTGCTTAATATGTTAACATTCTGTCTGTAAACTGTATATGCATAGCTACCTTTTTGAAGCAATATTGAGATTTACTTAAGAACGTGGGGCCCAATAAATACCATCAATGGTGCCCAGTCCAAGAGATGGTGGATCCTATAGGTAAACACCACCTCATCATGCACTAAAACTTACTAAAAAAAAAAAAAGATGTGAAGTTCACACATATAGAAAATGGACATTTTGTGAATACATATTACACGTATTGTAAAATAGATAGAGCTCATATGTAGAGTTTGTTTGATAAACTTTCCTACTACTTTGTCTAAATTAGAAGCAAATTGGTTGAACATTACTTCTACCTAAAATGGCAGAAAACGCACCTATCTTGGTGATGGATAGGACAGCTAGAGGGGATATGGAGGAGGCTGTTATTTTTTTTTTAATAGGTGTACTTTCACCAATTTGCTGATAATTCATTGAAAGTAGATGATCGGTACAATTGCTGCCAATGCATTTTTTAAAGCTGTATTGTCATGAGTCAAATTTGATCATGTTAGGTTCTTGCATAGGTCCTATAGCATTGATAAGTTTCCACCCTCTTTCCTACATACACACATCTCTCCTGCATACACACAACTCTACTACTATCACACACGCAATTTTCCGAAATACACACACAACTCTCCTCCATACACAAACACAGTTCTAACACATATAGCTTTTCTACAGCTTTGAAGTATGCACTCACACCTCTGTTACATACACGCACTGTTTTGCTACATACTTATACACAGCTTTCTTACATACACCAACAGCTCTCTTATATACTCATGCAGCTCCACACACACAAACACATATATATATATATATATATGTACACTCATCCATCGTATACATTACCACATCTTGAAATTCCTTCCAGGAATGTGACTGATCACATGACCTGAAAGGTTCAATGGCTAATCAACAACTTTGTTTGATTGGGACCCTATCCATGCCACCTCACATATCAGGAGTGTCGTTCTTCTTTTCATAAAGAGGTCCAAGGGCTAGTCTTGCAGAAGTTTTTTCAGCTACACAGGATGCGCAACATCCGTGCAAGTCCTGGTGACTTTCTCCCCTGCACTGCACCGATCAGATAGATCAGTGTGGGGCAGGAGAAAGGAGAACAGTTCTTTCAGTGATCATGAAGGATGCTGTCAGTGTTTTCCTCCATCAGAATAAGCAGCCTCTAGACTGTAAGAAACACACACATTTTAACATCATTTTGATTGTCTAAAATTTACTGCAGCTAAAAATTACATTTGGTTTACAATGCATTTTGCCAGATATGTTGTCACTTGTCAAAGCTAAGAATTTTACATGCTGGGTTTTTTTATGGCACATTTAGCACTGATAAGTTGTCACACTCTTGCTTAATATGTTAACATTCTGTCTGTAAACTGTATATGCATAGCTACCTTTTTGAAGCAATATTGAGATTTACTTAAGAACGTGGGGCCCAATAAATACCATCAATGGTGCCCAGTCCAAGAGATGGTGGATCCTATAGGTAAACACCACCTCATCATGCACTAAAACTTACTAAAAAAAAAAAAGATGTGAAGTTCACACATATAGAAAATGGACATTTTGTGAATACATATTACACGTATTGTAAAATAGATAGAGCTCATATGTAGAGTTTGTTTGATAAACTTTCCTACTACTTTGTCTAAATTAGAAGCAAATTGGTTGAACATTACTTCTACCTAAAATGGCAGAAAACGCACCTATCTTGGTGATGGACAGGACAGCTAGAGGGGATATGGAGGAGGCTGTTATTTTTTTTTTAATAGGTGTACTTTCACCAATTTGCTGATAATTCATTGAAAGTAGATGATCGGTACAATTGCTGCCAATGCATTTTTTAAAGCTGTATTGTCATGAGTCAAATTTGATCATGTTAGGTTCTTGCATAGGTCCTATAGCATTGATAAGTTTCCACCCTTTTTCCTACATACACACATCTCTCCTGCATACACACAACTCTACTACTATCACACACGCAATTTTCCGAAATACACACACAACTCTCCTCCATACACAAACACAGTTCTAACACATATAGCTTTTCTACAGCTTTGAAGTATGCACTCACACCTCTGTTACATACACGCACTGTTTTGCTACATACTTGTACACAGCTTTCTTACATACACCAACAGCTCTCTTATATACTCATGCAGCTCCACACACACAAACACTTATATATATATATATATATATGTACACTCATCCATCGTATACATTACCACATCTTGAAATTCCTTCCAGGAATGTGACTGATCACATGACCTGAAAGGTTCAATGGCTAATCAACAACTTTGTTTGATTGGGACCCTATCCATGCCACCTCACATATCAGGAGTGTCGTTCTTCTTTTCATAAAGAGGTCCAAGGGCTAGTCTTGCAGAAGTTTTTTCAGCTACACAGGATGCGCAACATCCGTGCAAGTCCTGGTGACTTTCTCCCCTGCACTGCACCGATCAGATAGATCAGTGTGGGGCAGGAGAAAGGAGAACAGTTCTTTCAGTGATCATGAAGGATGCTGTCAGTGTTTTCCTCCATCAGAATAAGCAGCCTCTAGACTGTAAGAAACACACACATTTTAACATCATTTTGATTGTCTAAAATTTACTGCAGCTAAAAATTACATTTGGTTTACAATGCATTTTGCCAGATATGTTGTCACTTGTCAAAGCTAAGAATTTTACATGCTGGGTTTTTTTATGGCACATTTAGCACTGATAAGTTGTCACACTCTTGCTTAATATGTTAACATTCTGTCTGTAAACTGTATATGCATAGCTACCTTTTTGAAGCAATATTGAGATTTACTTAAGAACGTGGGGCCCAATAAATACCATCAATGGTGCCCAGTCCAAGAGATGGTGGATCCTATAGGTAAACACCACCTCATCATGCACTAAAACTTACTAAAAAAAAAAAAGATGTGAAGTTCACACATATAGAAAATGGACATTTTGTGAATACATATTACACGTATTGTAAAATAGATAGAGCTCATATGTAGAGTTTGTTTGATAAACTTTCCTACTACTTTGTCTAAATTAGAAGCAAATTGGTTGAACATTACTTCTACCTAAAATGGCAGAAAACGCACCTATCTTGGTGATGGACAGGACAGCTAGAGGGGATATGGAGGAGGCTGTTATTTTTTTTTTAATAGGTGTACTTTCACCAATTTGCTGATAATTCATTGAAAGTAGATGATCGGTACAATTGCTGCCAATGCATTTTTTAAAGCTGTATTGTCATGAGTCAAATTTGATCATGTTAGGTTCTTGCATAGGTCCTATAGCATTGATAAGTTTCCACCCTCTTTCCTACATACACACATCTCTCCTGCATACACACAACTCTACTACTATCACACACGCAATTTTCCGAAATACACACACAACTCTCCTCCATACACAAACACAGTTCTAACACATATAGCTTTTCTACAGCTTTGAAGTATGCACTCACACCTCTGTTACATACACGCACTGTTTTGCTACATACTTGTACACAGCTTTCTTACATACACCAACAGCTCTCTTATATACTCATGCAGCTCCACACACACAAACACTTATATATATATATATATATATATATATATGTACACTCATCCATCGTATACATTACCACATCTTGAAATTCCTTCCAGGAATGTGACTGATCACATGACCTGAAAGGTTCAATGGTTAATCAACAACTTTGTTTGATTGGGACCCTATCCATGCCACCTCACATATCAGGAGTGTCGTTCTTCTTTTCATAAAGAGGTCCAAGGGCTAGTCTTGCAGAAGTTTTTTCAGCTACACAGGATGCGCAACATCCGTGCAAGTCCTGGTGACTTTCTCCCCTGCACTGCACCGATCAGATAGATCAGTGTGGGGCAGGAGAAAGGAGAACAGTTCTTTCAGTGATCATGAAGGATGCTGTCAGTGTTTTCCACCATCAGAATAAGCAGCCTCTAGACTGTAAGAAACACACACATTTTAACATCATTTTAATTGTCTAAAATTTACTGCAGCTAAAAATTACATTTGGTTTACAATGCATTTTGCCAGATATGTTGTCACTTGTCAAAGCTAAGAATTTTACATGCTGGGTTTTTTTATGGCACATTTAGCACTGATAAGTTGTCACACTCTTGCTTAATATGTTAACATTCTGTCTGTAAACTGTATATGCATAGCTACCTTTTTGAAGCAATATTGAGATTTACTTAAGAACGTGGGGCCCAATAAATACCATCAATGGTGCCCAGTCCAAGAGATGGTGGATCCTATAGGTAAACACCACCTCATCATGCACTAAAACTTACTAAAAAAAAAAAAGATGTGAAGTTCACACATATAGAAAATGGACATTTTGTGAATACATATTACACGTATTGTAAAATAGATAGAGCTCATATGTAGAGTTTGTTTGATAAACTTTCCTACTACTTTGTCTAAATTAGAAGCAAATTGGTTGAACATTACTTCTACCTAAAATGGCAGAAAACGCACCTATCTTGGTGATGGACAGGACAGCTAGAGGGGATATGGAGGAGGCTGTTATTTTTTTTTTAATAGGTGTACTTTCACCAATTTGCTGATAATTCATTGAAAGTAGATGATCGGTACAATTGCTGCCAATGCATTTTTTAAAGCTGTATTGTCATGAGTCAAATTTGATCATGTTAGGTTCTTGCATAGGTCCTATAGCATTGATAAGTTTCCACCCTCTTTCCTACATACACACATCTCTCCTGCATACACACAACTCTACTACTATCACACACGCAATTTTCCGAAATACACACACAACTCTCCTCCATACACAAACACAGTTCTAACACATATAGCTTTTCTACAGCTTTGAAGTATGCACTCACACCTCTGTTACATACACGCACTGTTTTGCTACATACTTGTACACAGCTTTCTTACATACCATACACCAACAGCTCTCTTATATACTCATGCAGCTCCACACACACAAACACTTATATATATATATATATATATGTACACTCATCCATCGTATACATTACCACATCTTGAAATTCCTTCCAGGAATGTGACTGATCACATGACCTGAAAGGTTCAATGGTTAATCAACAACTTTGTTTGATTGGGACCCTATCCATGCCACCTCACATATCAGGAGTGTCGTTCTTCTTTTCATAAAGAGGTCCAAGGGCTAGTCTTGCAGAAGTTTTTTCAGCTACACAGGATGCGCAACATCCGTGCAAGTCCTGGTGACTTTCTCCCCTGCACTGCACCGATCAGATAGATCAGTGTGGGGCAGGAGAAAGGAGAACAGTTCTTTCAGTGATCATGAAGGATGCTGTCAGTGTTTTCCTCCATCAGAATAAGCAGCCTCTAGACTGTAAGAAACACACACATTTTAACATCATTTTAATTGTCTAAAATTTACTGCAGCTAAAAATTACATTTGGTTTACAATGCATTTTGCCAGATATGTTGTCACTTGTCAAAGCTAAGAATTTTACATGCTGGGTTTTTTTATGGCACATTTAGCACTGATAAGTTGTCACACTCTTGCTTAATATGTTAACATTCTGTCTGTAAACTGTATATGCATAGCTACCTTTTTGAAGCAATATTGAGATTTACTTAAGAACGTGGGGCCCAATAAATACCATCAATGGTGCCCAGTCCAAGAGATGGTGGATCCTATAGGTAAACACCACCTCATCATGCACTAAAACTTACTAAAAAAAAAAAAGATGTGAAGTTCACACATATAGAAAATGGACATTTTGTGAATACATATTACACGTATTGTAAAATAGATAGAGCTCATATGTAGAGTTTGTTTGATAAACTTTCCTACTACTTTGTCTAAATTAGAAGCAAATTGGTTGAACATTACTTCTACCTAAAATGGCAGAAAACGCACCTATCTTGGTGATGGATAGGACAGCTAGAGGGGATATGGAGGAGGCTGTTATTTTTTTTTTAATAGGTGTACTTTCACCAATTTGCTGATAATTCATTGAAAGTAGATGATCGGTACAATTGCTGCCAATGCATTTTTTAAAGCTGTATTGTCATGAGTCAAATTTGATCATGTTAGGTTCTTGCATAGGTCCTATAGCATTGATAAGTTTCCACCCTCTTTCCTACATACACACATCTCTCCTGCATACACACAACTCTACTACTATCACACACGCAATTTTCCGAAATACACACACAACTCTCCTCCATACACAAACACAGTTCTAACACATATAGCTTTTCTACAGCTTTGAAGTATGCACTCACACCTCTGTTACATACACGCACTGTTTTGCTACATACTTATACACAGCTTTCTTACATACACCAACAGCTCTCTTATATACTCATGCAGCTCCACACACACAAACACATATATATATATATATATATGTACACTCATCCATCGTATACATTACCACATCTTGAAATTCCTTCCAGGAATGTGACTGATCACATGACCTGAAAGGTTCAATGGCTAATCAACAACTTTGTTTGATTGGGACCCTATCCATGCCACCTCACATATCAGGAGTGTCGTTCTTCTTTTCATAAAGAGGTCCAAGGGCTAGTCTTGCAGAAGTTTTTTCAGCTACACAGGATGCGCAACATCCGTGCAAGTCCTGGTGACTTTCTCCCCTGCACTGCACCGATCAGATAGATCAGTGTGGGGCAGGAGAAAGGAGAACAGTTCTTTCAGTGATCATGAAGGATGCTGTCAGTGTTTTCCTCCATCAGAATAAGCAGCCTCTAGACTGTAAGAAACACACACATTTTAACATCATTTTGATTGTCTAAAATTTACTGCAGCTAAAAATTACATTTGGTTTACAATGCATTTTGCCAGATATGTTGTCACTTGTCAAAGCTAAGAATTTTACATGCTGGGTTTTTTTATGGCACATTTAGCACTGATAAGTTGTCACACTCTTGCTTAATATGTTAACATTCTGTCTGTAAACTGTATATGCATAGCTACCTTTTTGAAGCAATATTGAGATTTACTTAAGAACGTGGGGCCCAATAAATACCATCAATGGTGCCCAGTCCAAGAGATGGTGGATCCTATAGGTAAACACCACCTCATCATGCACTAAAACTTACTAAAAAAAAAAAAGATGTGAAGTTCACACATATAGAAAATGGACATTTTGTGAATACATATTACACGTATTGTAAAATAGATAGAGCTCATATGTAGAGTTTGTTTGATAAACTTTCCTACTACTTTGTCTAAATTAGAAGCAAATTGGTTGAACATTACTTCTACCTAAAATGGCAGAAAACGCACCTATCTTGGTGATGGACAGGACAGCTAGAGGGGATATGGAGGAGGCTGTTATTTTTTTTTTAATAGGTGTACTTTCACCAATTTGCTGATAATTCATTGAAAGTAGATGATCGGTACAATTGCTGCCAATGCATTTTTTAAAGCTGTATTGTCATGAGTCAAATTTGATCATGTTAGGTTCTTGCATAGGTCCTATAGCATTGATAAGTTTCCACCCTTTTTCCTACATACACACATCTCTCCTGCATACACACAACTCTACTACTATCACACACGCAATTTTCCGAAATACACACACAACTCTCCTCCATACACAAACACAGTTCTAACACATATAGCTTTTCTACAGCTTTGAAGTATGCACTCACACCTCTGTTACATACACGCACTGTTTTGCTACATACTTGTACACAGCTTTCTTACATACACCAACAGCTCTCTTATATACTCATGCAGCTCCACACACACAAACACTTATATATATATATATATATATGTACACTCATCCATCGTATACATTACCACATCTTGAAATTCCTTCCAGGAATGTGACTGATCACATGACCTGAAAGGTTCAATGGCTAATCAACAACTTTGTTTGATTGGGACCCTATCCATGCCACCTCACATATCAGGAGTGTCGTTCTTCTTTTCATAAAGAGGTCCAAGGGCTAGTCTTGCAGAAGTTTTTTCAGCTACACAGGATGCGCAACATCCGTGCAAGTCCTGGTGACTTTCTCCCCTGCACTGCACCGATCAGATAGATCAGTGTGGGGCAGGAGAAAGGAGAACAGTTCTTTCAGTGATCATGAAGGATGCTGTCAGTGTTTTCCTCCATCAGAATAAGCAGCCTCTAGACTGTAAGAAACACACACATTTTAACATCATTTTGATTGTCTAAAATTTACTGCAGCTAAAAATTACATTTGGTTTACAATGCATTTTGCCAGATATGTTGTCACTTGTCAAAGCTAAGAATTTTACATGCTGGGTTTTTTTATGGCACATTTAGCACTGATAAGTTGTCACACTCTTGCTTAATATGTTAACATTCTGTCTGTAAACTGTATATGCATAGCTACCTTTTTGAAGCAATATTGAGATTTACTTAAGAACGTGGGGCCCAATAAATACCATCAATGGTGCCCAGTCCAAGAGATGGTGGATCCTATAGGTAAACACCACCTCATCATGCACTAAAACTTACTAAAAAAAAAAAAGATGTGAAGTTCACACATATAGAAAATGGACATTTTGTGAATACATATTACACGTATTGTAAAATAGATAGAGCTCATATGTAGAGTTTGTTTGATAAACTTTCCTACTACTTTGTCTAAATTAGAAGCAAATTGGTTGAACATTACTTCTACCTAAAATGGCAGAAAACGCACCTATCTTGGTGATGGACAGGACAGCTAGAGGGGATATGGAGGAGGCTGTTATTTTTTTTTTAATAGGTGTACTTTCACCAATTTGCTGATAATTCATTGAAAGTAGATGATCGGTACAATTGCTGCCAATGCATTTTTTAAAGCTGTATTGTCATGAGTCAAATTTGATCATGTTAGGTTCTTGCATAGGTCCTATAGCATTGATAAGTTTCCACCCTCTTTCCTACATACACACATCTCTCCTGCATACACACAACTCTACTACTATCACACACGCAATTTTCCGAAATACACACACAACTCTCCTCCATACACAAACACAGTTCTAACACATATAGCTTTTCTACAGCTTTGAAGTATGCACTCACACCTCTGTTACATACACGCACTGTTTTGCTACATACTTGTACACAGCTTTCTTACATACACCAACAGCTCTCTTATATACTCATGCAGCTCCACACACACAAACACATATATATATATATATATATATATGTACACTCATCCATCGTATACATTACCACATCTTGAAATTCCTTCCAGGAATGTGACTGATCACATGACCTGAAAGGTTCAATGGCTAATCAACAACTTTGTTTGATTGGGACCCTATCCATGCCACCTCACATATCAGGAGTGTCGTTCTTCTTTTCATAAAGAGGTCCAAGGGCTAGTCTTGCAGAAGTTTTTTCAGCTACACAGGATGCGCAACATCCGTGCAAGTCCTGGTGACTTTCTCCCCTGCACTGCACCGATCAGATAGATCAGTGTGGGGCAGGAGAAAGGAGAACAGTTCTTTCAGTGATCATGAAGGATGCTGTCAGTGTTTTCCTCCATCAGAATAAGCAGCCTCTAGACTGTAAGAAACACACACATTTTAACATCATTTTGATTGTCTAAAATTTACTGCAGCTAAAAATTACATTTGGTTTACAATGCATTTTGCCAGATATGTTGTCACTTGTCAAAGCTAAGAATTTTACATGCTGGGTTTTTTTATGGCACATTTAGCACTGATAAGTTGTCACACTCTTGCTTAATATGTTAACATTCTGTCTGTAAACTGTATATGCATAGCTACCTTTTTGAAGCAATATTGAGATTTACTTAAGAACGTGGGGCCCAATAAATACCATCAATGGTGCCCAGTCCAAGAGATGGTGGATCCTATAGGTAAACACCACCTCATCATGCACTAAAACTTACTAAAAAAAAAAAAGATGTGAAGTTCACACATATAGAAAATGGACATTTTGTGAATACATATTACACGTATTGTAAAATAGATAGAGCTCATATGTAGAGTTTGTTTGATAAACTTTCCTACTACTTTGTCTAAATTAGAAGCAAATTGGTTGAACATTACTTCTACCTAAAATGGCAGAAAACGCACCTATCTTGGTGATGGACAGGACAGCTAGAGGGGATATGGAGGAGGCTGTTATTTTTTTTTTAATAGGTGTACTTTCACCAATTTGCTGATAATTCATTGAAAGTAGATGATCGGTACAATTGCTGCCAATGCATTTTTTAAAGCTGTATTGTCATGAGTCAAATTTGATCATGTTAGGTTCTTGCATAGGTCCTATAGCATTGATAAGTTTCCACCCTCTTTCCTACATACACACATCTCTCCTGCATACACACAACTCTACTACTATCACACACGCAATTTTCCGAAATACACACACAACTCTCCTCCATACACAAACACAGTTCTAACACATATAGCTTTTCTACAGCTTTGAAGTATGCACTCACACCTCTGTTACATACACGCACTGTTTTGCTACATACTTGTACACAGCTTTCTTACATACACCAACAGCTCTCTTATATACTCATGCAGCTCCACACACACAAACACTTATATATATATATATATATATGTACACTCATCCATCGTATACATTACCACATCTTGAAATTCCTTCCAGGAATGTGACTGATCACATGACCTGAAAGGTTCAATGGCTAATCAACAACTTTGTTTGATTGGGACCCTATCCATGCCACCTCACATATCAGGAGTGTCGTTCTTCTTTTCATAAAGAGGTCCAAGGGCTAGTCTTGCAGAAGTTTTTTCAGCTACACAGGATGCGCAACATCCGTGCAAGTCCTGGTGACTTTCTCCCCTGCACTGCACCGATCAGATAGATCAGTGTGGGGCAGGAGAAAGGAGAACAGTTCTTTCAGTGATCATGAAGGATGCTGTCAGTGTTTTCCTCCATCAGAATAAGCAGCCTCTAGACTGTAAGAAACACACACATTTTAACATCATTTTGATTGTCTAAAATTTACTGCAGCTAAAAATTACATTTGGTTTACAATGCATTTTGCCAGATATGTTGTCACTTGTCAAAGCTAAGAATTTTACATGCTGGGTTTTTTTATGGCACATTTAGCACTGATAAGTTGTCACACTCTTGCTTAATATGTTAACATTCTGTCTGTAAACTGTATATGCATAGCTACCTTTTTGAAGCAATATTGAGATTTACTTAAGAACGTGGGGCCCAATAAATACCATCAATGGTGCCCAGTCCAAGAGATGGTGGATCCTATAGGTAAACACCACCTCATCATGCACTAAAACTTACTAAAAAAAAAAAAGATGTGAAGTTCACACATATAGAAAATGGACATTTTGTGAATACATATTACACGTATTGTAAAATAGATAGAGCTCATATGTAGAGTTTGTTTGATAAACTTTCCTACTACTTTGTCTAAATTAGAAGCAAATTGGTTGAACATTACTTCTACCTAAAATGGCAGAAAACGCACCTATCTTGGTGATGGACAGGACAGCTAGAGGGGATATGGAGGAGGCTGTTATTTTTTTTTTAATAGGTGTACTTTCACCAATTTGCTGATAATTCATTGAAAGTAGATGATCGGTACAATTGCTGCCAATGCATTTTTTAAAGCTGTATTGTCATGAGTCAAATTTGATCATGTTAGGTTCTTGCATAGGTCCTATAGCATTGATAAGTTTCCACCCTCTTTCCTACATACACACATCTCTCCTGCATACACACAACTCTACTACTATCACACACGCAATTTTCCGAAATACACACACAACTCTCCTCCATACACAAACACAGTTCTAACACATATAGCTTTTCTACAGCTTTGAAGTATGCACTCACACCTCTGTTACATACACGCACTGTTTTGCTACATACTTGTACACAGCTTTCTTACATACACCAACAGCTCTCTTATATACTCATGCAGCTCCACACACACAAACACATATATATATATATATATATATATGTACACTCATCCATCGTATACATTACCACATCTTGAAATTCCTTCCAGGAATGTGACTGATCACATGACCTGAAAGGTTCAATGGCTAATCAACAACTTTGTTTGATTGGGACCCTATCCATGCCACCTCACATATCAGGAGTGTCGTTCTTCTTTTCATAAAGAGGTCCAAGGGCTAGTCTTGCAGAAGTTTTTTCAGCTACACAGGATGCGCAACATCCGTGCAAGTCCTGGTGACTTTCTCCCCTGCACTGCACCGATCAGATAGATCAGTGTGGGGCAGGAGAAAGGAGAACAGTTCTTTCAGTGATCATGAAGGATGCTGTCAGTGTTTTCCTCCATCAGAATAAGCAGCCTCTAGACTGTAAGAAACACACACATTTTAACATCATTTTGATTGTCTAAAATTTACTGCAGCTAAAAATTACATTTGGTTTACAATGCATTTTGCCAGATATGTTGTCACTTGTCAAAGCTAAGAATTTTACATGCTGGGTTTTTTTATGGCACATTTAGCACTGATAAGTTGTCACACTCTTGCTTAATATGTTAACATTCTGTCTGTAAACTGTATATGCATAGCTACCTTTTTGAAGCAATATTGAGATTTACTTAAGAACGTGGGGCCCAATAAATACCATCAATGGTGCCCAGTCCAAGAGATGGTGGATCCTATAGGTAAACACCACCTCATCATGCACTAAAACTTACTAAAAAAAAAAAAGATGTGAAGTTCACACATATAGAAAATGGACATTTTGTGAATACATATTACACGTATTGTAAAATAGATAGAGCTCATATGTAGAGTTTGTTTGATAAACTTTCCTACTACTTTGTCTAAATTAGAAGCAAATTGGTTGAACATTACTTCTACCTAAAATGGCAGAAAACGCACCTATCTTGGTGATGGACAGGACAGCTAGAGGGGATATGGAGGAGGCTGTTATTTTTTTTTTAATAGGTGTACTTTCACCAATTTGCTGATAATTCATTGAAAGTAGATGATCGGTACAATTGCTGCCAATGCATTTTTTAAAGCTGTATTGTCATGAGTCAAATTTGATCATGTTAGGTTCTTGCATAGGTCCTATAGCATTGATAAGTTTCCACCCTTTTTCCTACATACACACATCTCTCCTGCATACACACAACTCTACTACTATCACACACGCAATTTTCCGAAATACACACACAACTCTCCTCCATACACAAACACAGTTCTAACACATATAGCTTTTCTACAGCTTTGAAGTATGCACTCACACCTCTGTTACATACACGCACTGTTTTGCTACATACTTGTACACAGCTTTCTTACATACACCAACAGCTCTCTTATATACTCATGCAGCTCCACACACACAAACACTTATATATATATATATATATATATATGTACACTCATCCATCGTATACATTACCACATCTTGAAATTCCTTCCAGGAATGTGACTGATCACATGACCTGAAAGGTTCAATGGCTAATCAACAACTTTGTTTGATTGGGACCCTATCCATGCCACCTCACATATCAGGAGTGTCGTTCTTCTTTTCATAAAGAGGCCCAAGGGCTAGTCTTGCAGAAGTTTTTTCAGCTACACAGGATGCGCAACATCCGTGCAAGTCCTGGTGACTTTCTCCCCTGCACTGCACCGATCAGATAGATCAGTGTGGGGCAGGAGAAAGGAGAACAGTTCTTTCAGTGATCATGAAGGATGCTGTCAGTGTTTTCCTCCATCAGAATAAGCAGCCTCTAGACTGTAAGAAACACACACATTTTAACATCATTTTGATTGTCTAAAATTTACTGCAGCTAAAAATTACATTTGGTTTACAATGCATTTTGCCAGATATGTTGTCACTTGTCAAAGCTAAGAATTTTACATGCTGGGTTTTTTTATGGCACATTTAGCACTGATAAGTTGTCACACTCTTGCTTAATATGTTAACATTCTGTCTGTAAACTGTATATGCATAGCTACCTTTTTGAAGCAATATTGAGATTTACTTAAGAACGTGGGGCCCAATAAATACCATCAATGGTGCCCAGTCCAAGAGATGGTGGATCCTATAGGTAAACACCACCTCATCATGCACTAAAACTTACTAAAAAAAAAAAAGATGTGAAGTTCACACATATAGAAAATGGACATTTTGTGAATACATATTACACGTATTGTAAAATAGATAGAGCTCATATGTAGAGTTTGTTTGATAAACTTTCCTACTACTTTGTCTAAATTAGAAGCAAATTGGTTGAACATTACTTCTACCTAAAATGGCAGAAAACGCACCTATCTTGGTGATGGACAGGACAGCTAGAGGGGATATGGAGGAGGCTGTTATTTTTTTTTTAATAGGTGTACTTTCACCAATTTGCTGATAATTCATTGAAAGTAGATGATCGGTACAATTGCTGCCAATGCATTTTTTAAAGCTGTATTGTCATGAGTCAAATTTGATCATGTTAGGTTCTTGCATAGGTCCTATAGCATTGATAAGTTTCCACCCTTTTTCCTACATACACACATCTCTCCTGCATACACACAACTCTACTACTATCACACACGCAATTTTCCGAAATACACACACAACTCTCCTCCATACACAAACACAGTTCTAACACATATAGCTTTTCTACAGCTTTGAAGTATGCACTCACACCTCTGTTACATACACGCACTGTTTTGCTACATACTTGTACACAGCTTTCTTACATACACCAACAGCTCTCTTATATACTCATGCAGCTCCACACACACAAACACTTATATATATATATATATATATATGTACACTCATCCATCGTATACATTACCACATCTTGAAATTCCTTCCAGGAATGTGACTGATCACATGACCTGAAAGGTTCAATGGCTAATCAACAACTTTGTTTGATTGGGACCCTATCCATGCCACCTCACATATCAGGAGTGTCGTTCTTCTTTTCATAAAGAGGTCCAAGGGCTAGTCTTGCAGAAGTTTTTTCAGCTACACAGGATGCGCAACATCCGTGCAAGTCCTGGTGACTTTCTCCCCTGCACTGCACCGATCAGATAGATCAGTGTGGGGCAGGAGAAAGGAGAACAGTTCTTTCAGTGATCATGAAGGATGCTGTCAGTGTTTTCCTCCATCAGAATAAGCAGCCTCTAGACTGTAAGAAACACACACATTTTAACATCATTTTGATTGTCTAAAATTTACTGCAGCTAAAAATTACATTTGGTTTACAATGCATTTTGCCAGATATGTTGTCACTTGTCAAAGCTAAGAATTTTACATGCTGGGTTTTTTTATGGCACATTTAGCACTGATAAGTTGTCACACTCTTGCTTAATATGTTAACATTCTGTCTGTAAACTGTATATGCATAGCTACCTTTTTGAAGCAATATTGAGATTTACTTAAGAACGTGGGGCCCAATAAATACCATCAATGGTGCCCAGTCCAAGAGATGGTGGATCCTATAGGTAAACACCACCTCATCATGCACTAAAACTTACTAAAAAAAAAAAAGATGTGAAGTTCACACATATAGAAAATGGACATTTTGTGAATACATATTACACGTATTGTAAAATAGATAGAGCTCATATGTAGAGTTTGTTTGATAAACTTTCCTACTACTTTGTCTAAATTAGAAGCAAATTGGTTGAACATTACTTCTACCTAAAATGGCAGAAAACGCACCTATCTTGGTGATGGACAGGACAGCTAGAGGGGATATGGAGGAGGCTGTTATTTTTTTTTTAATAGGTGTACTTTCACCAATTTGCTGATAATTCATTGAAAGTAGATGATCGGTACAATTGCTGCCAATGCATTTTTTAAAGCTGTATTGTCATGAGTCAAATTTGATCATGTTAGGTTCTTGCATAGGTCCTATAGCATTGATAAGTTTCCACCCTCTTTCCTACATACACACATCTCTCCTGCATACACACAACTCTACTACTATCACACACGCAATTTTCCGAAATACACACACAACTCTCCTCCATACACAAACACAGTTCTAACACATATAGCTTTTCTACAGCTTTGAAGTATGCACTCACACCTCTGTTACATACACGCACTGTTTTGCTACATACTTGTACACAGCTTTCTTACATACACCAACAGCTCTCTTATATACTCATGCAGCTCCACACACACAAACACATATATATATATATATATATATATATGTACACTCATCCATCGTATACATTACCACATCTTGAAATTCCTTCCAGGAATGTGACTGATCACATGACCTGAAAGGTTCAATGGCTAATCAACAACTTTGTTTGATTGGGACCCTATCCATGCCACCTCACATATCAGGAGTGTCGTTCTTCTTTTCATAAAGAGGTCCAAGGGCTAGTCTTGCAGAAGTTTTTTCAGCTACACAGGATGCGCAACATCCGTGCAAGTCCTGGTGACTTTCTCCCCTGCACTGCACCGATCAGATAGATCAGTGTGGGGCAGGAGAAAGGAGAACAGTTCTTTCAGTGATCATGAAGGATGCTGTCAGTGTTTTCCTCCATCAGAATAAGCAGCCTCTAGACTGTAAGAAACACACACATTTTAACATCATTTTGATTGTCTAAAATTTACTGCAGCTAAAAATTACATTTGGTTTACAATGCATTTTGCCAGATATGTTGTCACTTGTCAAAGCTAAGAATTTTACATGCTGGGTTTTTTTATGGCACATTTAGCACTGATAAGTTGTCACACTCTTGCTTAATATGTTAACATTCTGTCTGTAAACTGTATATGCATAGCTACCTTTTTGAAGCAATATTGAGATTTACTTAAGAACGTGGGGCCCAATAAATACCATCAATGGTGCCCAGTCCAAGAGATGGTGGATCCTATAGGTAAACACCACCTCATCATGCACTAAAACTTACTAAAAAAAAAAAAGATGTGAAGTTCACACATATAGAAAATGGACATTTTGTGAATACATATTACACGTATTGTAAAATAGATAGAGCTCATATGTAGAGTTTGTTTGATAAACTTTCCTACTACTTTGTCTAAATTAGAAGCAAATTGGTTGAACATTACTTCTACCTAAAATGGCAGAAAACGCACCTATCTTGGTGATGGACAGGACAGCTAGAGGGGATATGGAGGAGGCTGTTATTTTTTTTTTAATAGGTGTACTTTCACCAATTTGCTGATAATTCATTGAAAGTAGATGATCGGTACAATTGCTGCCAATGCATTTTTTAAAGCTGTATTGTCATGAGTCAAATTTGATCATGTTAGGTTCTTGCATAGGTCCTATAGCATTGATAAGTTTCCACCCTCTTTCCTACATACACACATCTCTCCTGCATACACACAA